>NC_060267.1:146631100-146871737 GCF_021613505.1 Equus quagga | reverse complement strand
GATTGGCAACAGTTGTTACCTCAGGTGCCAATCTTTGAGAAAAAAAGTCAACTGATTAGTAACCTTAAAATATGTGCAAAATCCCTTTTTCTGTGTGATGTAAGATAATCAAGAGAGATCTCATCATATTCACAGGGTGAGGGTCCTTTGGGGTCCTTTTGCTGTGTAATGTAAGATAATCAAGAGTGATCTCATCATATTCACAGGGTGAGGGTCCTTTGGGGTCATCTTAGAATTCTGCCTACCACAGTGACTAAAATGTTTTTCTTGTACTGAAATAGCGGCCTATGGTCAGTTAATAATCCATCAGTGGGCAATAAAAATATTAATTGTGAGCCTGGATATAGCCATCACGTTTCTTGACAAATAGCTTAGAAATCTATCTTCAGATTTCTCATGGCTATGAGAATTAATTAGACCAAATTTAACTTGAAAGAATCTAAATCCCTTTATATATACATTTTTTTCTTTCCTTCTTCTCCCCAAAGCCCCTCAATACATAGTTGTATATTCTAGCTGTAGGTCCCCCTGGTTGTGCTTTGTGGGATGCCGCCTCAGCATGGCCTGATGAGCAGTGCCGTGTCCGTGCCCAGGATCCGAACCGGCAAAACCTCAGGAACTCGGAGCACGCGAACTTAATCACTCGGCCACAGGGCCAGACCCCAAAAATCCCTTTATATTTATATATTTATGTAAAGTATAAAATTTATAAATTTATATATTTATTTATCCTTTATATTTTGAAGTGAGGATAGTGCATTAAAAATCCAGGAGCTTTGGATAAATGCTCAAGTACAGTTAATTTTGTATGCATGCTTTATATTTTATAGTCATATCCATTCCCTCATGTGATCCTTCCTCTTGCAGCTCCAGGGGAAGACCTACAAGCCGTCAGGCCAAGACTGGCCAGGTGGTACTACTTTTCTGAGGACAGTGTGTTTTAGGACCTATTCTTCAACTTTGTAGACCCCAATATTTGATTTTGCCAGTTTATCCAGAGCTGATGAGCCACTCACTTACTTATTAGGCTCATATGAGGCCAAAGTATAAAGACATAGTGAGAATTTTTAAAATTCACAGTGGGAGTATACTTTTCAAGTGGTTGGATGGTCACTCTAGGGTAGCCCTTTCCTGACATCTGGGCATTTGGAAAGCTGAATTAATAACCCAGAGATTTCTTGGAGGTGATAGAATCACAACAGAATGGGTAGGTCAGGAGCTGTTTTCTCTAGTCTAGTAGTGCTTTTCTAATAACTTTCCTAACTTTTTGCCTTCTCAATGGCCCTTTTATTAAAGGACATCTGACATAGAACCAGTTAAAATTAGATACAAATGGCACTCCTCCCCCTCATAGTGGCAAACTTTGAAGCATCTACAGCCTTTGAAACTGACATGGTTTGAAAGTTATGGCTGTGGGTGTGGGAAGGGTTTATTGAATTTCCTTCAACTTCAGTGAAAACTTTTTCTGAAGTGCTCTGAACATTTGTAATTTAGTCTCAGTCCTGGATAAACACTGTCCAATGACTGCACTTTGCTTTCCCATTTTCTAAGCACAATGTTGACTTCTAGTCATACATTTTCTAGACATTTAAAACGTTGATAAGGCTTCAGCTTTATTTCCCATTCAACCATTTTCTTATTTAAACTTTTAAGGCCTTACTCTTCCTATTTTATCTTGAATGGGAAAGGATATCTTATCCCTTAATGTATCTTCTACACGTAGCGAATTTAACCTATCACGTGGTCATTTTTCTTGTTCATCTTTTAGAAGGTATGTGTGTGTTGGAGTTCTTACTTGTAAGCAACAGAAGTCAGTCTATCTAGTTAAGCAGAAAAAGAATTTATTAAAGAATATTTGGTACCTTACAGAATTTCCAGGCAGGCCATACTGGGGGACTGTACTAATAAAAATGTTGCTTAGCACCAGCCTTGCATCTTCCACTGCACAGCTCATGTGCACAACTGCATGAAGCTCTGTCTCCATGCTCGCCAGATGATGAACTTTAATTTTGCATGCCTGTTTTCTCACATAACTCACTTGTGACTCACAGTCTCACATGGGTCTCTTCACTGATGGTGCTCACGTCACCTGCCCTAGATGAAAAGAAGACTGGGTTAGTGAATTTTCTGAGTTCTAACTTGTGGACTTGTAAGAGCTGTTTAGAAAAAAAAAAGTTATTAAACTTTTGTCATTCTTTTTGATGTTTTTCCCCCTCCTCCCAATTAAACTGTTGCTTTTGATTTCTACTTTTGACATAAAAATCTCTTTCCCATTCAGAGATTATAGAAATAGACTCTCAAATTTTCTTCTATATTTCAGTTTTTAAAAATCGTTTAAATCTTTAATATAGCTTAAATCTGAAGTAAGGATCTGATTGGTGTCTCTCCCCATATATGGATGGCCATTTGTCCCAACACCATTTATTGAACATCTATCTTGATTTGAAGTGTTTACACTTACTGTAACATAAATATGTGTGTGTGTGTATGTATATATATGTATAGATCGTGTGTATGTGTGTACACTATTCCTCATGACCTCTCTGTTCCAACCTAGCCACAGCAGTATGTGCCACCTTGATAGGTCAGAGTTCCATTTGTTCATTCATTCACTCAGTTATTTAACAAATGTTTATCAAATGCCTTTTATTTATGCAGAGCTGTGCAAACTACAAAAGGGTAAGACATCAACTTATTTCTGTGTGTAGATGAGTTCAGATTTATTTTGCTGTGGATGAGGGAGGGTCTCTTGAAGTTTTGGCTTTATACTTTCAGGACTGTTTTTACTTCACCTTAGAGTAGACCTCAAACTCCTATTTAAAATTTTGGGTCCTTTCTCCTGAGGTTTTTCTGCTGAGGATTATAGGAGTCAAGCTGTCCCACAGAACTAAACGGACTGGCACCTCAGTATCTAGCTGTGGTGTGCAAGGTAGGCTTAAAGCAAGGTCCTTGACTAGAGAGATGTTTACCTGTACATTTCATAGTATTGAATATTGGAGCTGGAGGGTACTTTAAAAGATTGAATTGACAACCTTACTTTTATTTTTATTTTTTCCTCCCTAAAGCCCCAGTACATTGTTGTATATCCTCGTTGTAAATCATTCTAGTTCTTCTATGTGGGATGCCACGACAACATGGCTTGATGAGCAGGGCATAGGTCTGTGCCCAGGAGCCAAAATGGCGAACCCCAGGCCGCCGAACTGGATCATGTGAACTTAACCACTTGGCTACGGGGCCAGCAACAACCTTATTTTATTTATTTATTTATGTACTTATTTATTTATTTATTCATTTATTTTTGCAGAAGATTAGCCCTGAGCTAACATCCGCCACCAGTCCTCCTCTTTTTGCTGAGGAAAATTGACCCTGAGCTAACATCTATGCTCATCTTCCTCTACTTTATATTTGGGCCGCCTGCCACAGCATGGCTTGATAAGTTGTGCGTAGGTCTGCACCCGGGATCCAAACCAGCGAACCCTGGGCTGCCAAAGGGGAGCCTGCAAACTTAACTGCTTCGCCATTGGCCTGGCCCACCTCCCTTATTTTTTTAAATGAACTTTTCATTTTGGAATAATTTTGATGTACAGGAAAATTACCAAGATAGTACAGAGTTTTCATATACTCCTCACCTGGTTTCAGTTTCCCCTAATATTGTGATCTTATGTTACTATCCCAACCTTATTTTATATGTGAGGACACATAGCTCTCAAAAAGTTAAGTTAGCTAAGATCATAGTTCTAGTTGACGGCAAAGTCAGACCAAGGACCCAGTAGGTAGCCTGGGTCTGCTAGATGATTATGTTTTAGTTATCTCTTTCTGTTTTTCATGTGTTTGCTCTTTTCCTATCTTTCTCTGGGTTCTTTGGGCATGGACTGAGAGAAGGACTACCCATACATAGCACACTACTTATTGTAGTCTTTCTAATTTGTGCAATAATTTTTTAACCTAGGCTTCCTCCAATTCTTCAACGCCCATAAGAACCAGGAGCAGGACATCTTCATTTACAGAGGAACTTGATGAAGGTACTCCCAATAGAGAGGTAAGTTTGGTGTTTCTTCTTTCATAAACCTTTCACAGGAAGATTATTAATCTAAAATGTAATGCTTCTACTGATAACAAAATGGGAAAGTATTTTGACAGGTCAATTATTTAATCCCTAGGTGTTGTTTTTATTAACAACATAATTATTCTTTTCTTTGGAAATCGTAATTAGGCTTTTTTTAAAGTATGTTTTCTTTGAGAATCTTAATTTGGCAGGATAATATACTTGGCCTTTAATATTTTCAGAGTAATTTGATAACAGTTTGTTCAATATAGCATCATATGGGGAAAAGTCCTATATTTTTAAGCTGGTGATTGGAAACTGTGAAGTAACATAATTGATTCCATATGTCTTGCAGCTGACACCATAGCTCAGATTAGATTTTTTCCACTTTTTTCTTTTCTTCCTGTGAAGTGTGACACAGATACAGAAAAGAGAGTAAACATAAATGCACAAATCAGTGATTTATTAGGAAGTGAATCCCCCTGTAACCACCATCCAGGTCAAAAAAAGGAACACTGCCAGATACTATAGTGTGCCCCGCTCCCCCCCGCCCCCCAAAGATTACTGTCATCCTGACGTTTTGGTATTTGCTTCTTCCCTTTTCTGTATAGTATTACTTAAGTATGCTTTCTCTTGTAAACATTATAGTTTAACATTTGGGTTGTCTCCAGTTTTTGGCTATTATAAATTATGCTGCTGCGAATATTATTGTACATTTCTTTTGGTACACATGTACCTGCATTTCTTTTGCTATGTACTTAGGAGTAGAATCACTGGGTCAGAGGATATATACATAGTTTTAACACTTTAGAGGATAATGCCCATTGTTTTTCAGAGTAGTTGTAGAATACTTCCTTTCCACCAGTTTATGAAAGTTGCTGTTGCTCTACATCTTTGCTAGTCTTTTTAATTTCAGCCATTCTAGTGGATGTGTAGTGTCCTTTTATTGTTTTAATTTGCATTTCTCTGATGGCTAATAAGATTGAGCATTTTTCATCTGTGTATTGGCTGTTTGATATCTTCTTTTGTGAAGTGCTTGTTTAAGTATCTTGCTCATTTTTCTTTGGTTTGTCCTTTTCTTATTGATTTGTAGTTCTTTTTATATAGTGTGGATAGGAGTGTTTTATTGGGTATATGCCTTGCAGATATTTTCTTCTACTCTATGGCTTGCCTTTTACTCTCTTAATAGTGTCCTTTGATGAATAGAGGTTCTTAGTTTTAATGTACTCCAATTTATCAATATTTTATTTTATGGTTGGTGTTTTTTGTTTCTTACTAAAGAATTCTGTTCTTAGCCTAAGAGTATTTTCCTGTTTTACTTTTCACATTTGGATCTGTGCTTCATTTGGAAATGATTTTTTTCAGTATGGTGTGACATAGGGATCAATTTTCCCCTCTCTATCGTGGCTATCCAGTTGTCCCCTTCTTTCCACACTGCTTTACTGTGCTACTTTTTTTTTTTTTTCAGAAATTAAGTGTTCATATTTGAATAGATCTGTTTCTGGGCTTTCTATTCTATTTCGTTCTTTGCTTTGTCTTTAATCCAGTGCCACACTGTCTTAATAACTATAGTTCTGTATCAGATCATGCCCTTAGTAGAGCAGGTCTTCCCTGTCTTAGTTTGGGCCAGTATAACAAAATTCCATAAACTGGGTGGCTTAAACAACAAACGTTTATTTCTCACAGTTCTGGAGGCTGGGCAGTCCAAGATCAAGGTGCCAGCAGATCTGATGTTTGATGAGGGCCGTCTTCCTGTTTTGCAGACAGCTATCTTCTCATTATGTCCTAGCATGGCCTTTCTTTGTGCATGCACCCAGGGAGAGAGGGATGGGTGGCAGGAGTTCGGGGGCAGCTCTCATGTCTCTATCTTTTTTTTTTTTTTTTGAGGAAGATTAGCCCTGAGCTAACGTCTGCTGCCAATCCTCCTCTTTTTGCTGAGGAAGACTGGTCCTGAGCTAACATCTTCCTCTACTTTATATGTGGGACGCCTACTACAGCATGGCTTGCCAGATGGTGCCGTGTCCGCACCCAGGATCCGAACCCGCGAACCCTGGGCCACTGAAGCAGAACATTCGAACTTAACCACTGCACCACGGGGCTGGCCCCTCTATCTCTTTTTATAAGGGCATTAACCCCATCATGAGGGCCCTACCGTCATGACCTTATCTAACTCTAATTACCTCCCAAAGGCTCCACCTCCAAATGACATCACATTGAGGGCTAGGGCTTCAACATGAATTTTGAGGGACACAAACATTCAGTCCATAGCACTCCTACCTTGTAAAAGTAGTTTTAAATCTTACTTTAATCTGGCTGCCTTTTATCACATTTTCCTGCCTATTGACCTGGCTAGAACCTCTATTACAATGTTGAACAGAAGTGGTGAGAGCAGGCATACTTGTCTCATTCCTCATCTTAGGGGGAAAGCATTTGGTCCTTTTGTCATTAAGTATGTTTGCTGTGGGTATTTAGTGGATCTCCTCTATCATGTTGAGGAAGTTCCCTTCCATTCCTAGTTTGTTGAGTGTTCTCATGAAGCAGTGTTGAATTTTGTCAAATGCTTTCTTTGCATCTATTAAGACGGACATGTGGTTTTGTCCTTTATTCTCTTGATATGGTGTTTTATATAAATTGGTTTGTGGATGTTAAACTAACCTTGCATACCTGGGATAAATTCTATTTGTTCATGGTGTATAGTCTTATATTACTGGCTTTGATTTGCTAGTATTTTGTTGAGGATTTTGTGTCTATATTCATAAGAGATGTTGGTCTGCAGTTTTATTTTTTTTATGATGTCTGTCAGGATAATATTGGCCTCATAAAATGAGTTATGAAGTGTTCCTTATGTTTTTTGGGAAGAGTTTGTGAAGATTAGTATTAATTCTTTAAATGTTTGGTATAATTTACCAATGAAACCATCTAATCCTGGGCTTTTCTTTTTCGGAAGTGATTTGATTACTAATTCAATCTCTTTACTTTTTATGGCTCTGTTGAGATTTTCTATTTCTTCCTGAGTCAGTTTTGGTAATTATGTCTTTCTAGGAATTTCTTTATGTCATCCAAGTTATTCAATTCGTTGGCATACAGTTGTTCATAATATTGCTTTATAATCCTTTTTCTTTCTGTAAATGCAGTAGTAATTTCCCCTCTTTCATTTCTGATATTAGTAAAATGAGCTTTCTTTCTTTTTCTTTTTTCTCTGTCAGTCAAACTGAAGATTTGTTGATTTTTGGAAAAGCAACTTTTGGTTCCACTTTCTTGTTGAGTGTGCTGAACATTCTCAGAATTGGATTGGCAGGCTGATCTTTGATGACTTATCTTTTCTTAAGTCTTAGGTTCCCTGGGACTTAGCAAAAATTCCATGAATCTGTATTGCTACTTTTCTGGTTTCCTGGCTTGATACCCTTTTTTTCCCATCTTTATATAGCCTTGGTCTTTTCAGTGGTGATTAGAGCTAGAGAAGGTTAGACACTTGGTCCTTTTTTGTTTAAAGACTTTTTGTGTAAAGAAGTAGCCATATAGACAAAATAGGGCCTAAAGTTGTAGTCTTGAATTTGATCAAAATGATTTAACCACAGTCTGTACTGCATATTTCCTCACCTGCGGCTACTGTAGACAGTTTTATTCTTGTGTCTTCTGCAGAGCATATTATCACAAATACTTCTTAAGGTATACAGCATTGCAAATAAGAATGGAATGAGTTTAATTGACCCAAAATAGTAAGTGTTGCCACTAACAGTTGTATATAACAGTGTCAAGGAAGATAGAAACAGGACCTCTTGTCTTCAAGGCAGAGAGGCTTATGCACTTGCGAAGGTACTAAACTTTTTAGGGTCTCTTCCTTAATAGGAGACACATTAATTCATTACACATAGCAGATGCTAGTGGATGCCTTAGGGCAGGCACTAGGACTTAATTTTCTCTTTGAACTCATGTTGAGAAGTACCGGGAGGGTTTTGTGCTATTAGAATTAGATTTAGTGCTTTAAGCCAAGGGCTAAAGTGGGGCTCCCAGCAGTGGTGAAAGGAGATTGTGAAAAAATCTTTGGCTAACTGCTGCCTAGATCTCTCTGTGGCCCTTTATGAGAAGCTGCTGTCCCTAGGGAGGCCTTGTGACCAAGAACTGAGCCAAACCTCACATTGGCTTAGTGACTGAGTCTGTGATAACCCCTGTATTGCCACAGGGCAGGAACCTCAAACCAAGGCCCAGGGAATCAGATTGACTACAAAGGAGGGATGAGCACAGAAGGAATGAGAAAGAGAATACCTTCCTCAAAATGAGCCTGTTTGGGCTGGCCCAATGGCATAGTGGTTGAGTTTGCATGCTCTGCTTTGATGGCCTGGAGTTCGTGGTTTGGATCCCAGGTGTGGACCTAAACAAGACTCATCAAGCCAACACCTGCGGTGTCCCACATACAAAATAGAGGAAGACTGGCACAGAGCTTAGCTCAGGGCCAATCTTCCTCACCAAAAAAAAAGAGCCTGTAATGAAAATTCTAAAACAAATGGTAAGAAGGCAGCCAATTTAAACAGGAATTTGGATATAAATTTACTCAAGGTGAAATTAATAGAGCAGTTTGGGAAAGACTTTAAAACAAGTATCTTCATTAAGGTAAATGAAGTAATAATTTCCTTAAAAAGAACAGAAAATTGTGGGAAGAAAACAGGCTAAAACAAAACTAGATTAGGCAGATATGAAAAAGAAAAAGAAATCCTAGAAATGAGAAAAAAATTGATATAAAAATGTAAATTGGAATAAAACTCAGACTGGTCCAAGTTTAAGGGAAAAGTAGAGAATTCAAAAAGAATACTGAGCAATCCCACCAAAAACACAGAGAGAGAGAGAGGTTAAGGGAAAAAAAATGAGAGTAAGAGAAATGGAGAATAGATTGACAGCTTTCAACACACATCTGATAGGAGTTACAGGTAGTCTTCTTGAATGTTCAGACGCATGAAACTTCAGTGTTAGTTCAACTGATGGCTTCAGTGAGGGACCACACAGAAGGGGTGAGTTAAATTCTTAGCAGACTTGGATTAGAATTTGAACAGTTTGAAAGAGATTGAGTTGAGATAGAATTTTGTTAAGAATATCTGAGAAGTGATTCTTGGGAGACTTTCACAGGCATAAGAAGCAAATGACAAGGATAAATGGAGAGAAAGGCTCCTTAGACTTTTTTATTTTTTAAAGATTGGCACCTGAGCTAACATCTGTTGCCGATCTTCTTTTTTTTCCCCCCTCTTCTTCTACTTCTCCCCAAAGCCCCCCAGTACATAGATGTATGTTCTAGTTGTAGATCCCTCTGGTTGTGCTGTGTGGGATGCCACCTCAGCGTGGCCTGATGAGCGGTGTCATGTCTGTGCCCAGGATCCGAACCAGTGAAACCCTGGCCCACTGAAGCAAAGCGTGCGAACTTAACCACTTGGCTACAGGGCCAGCCCTGCTCCTTAGGCTTTGAGGTAGCCGTCAATGGAAACTAATTTTGATATACATTGCTTTCAGTTGGGCTAGGGGCCAGAGTGTAAATTGTTAGTTTGTAGCGTCTTCTTTTGAAATGTTCGGTCAGTGTGTTTTTCTATACTGGGTATCAGCTTTTGTGTCTTTCTCTTAAAATTTCAAATATACTCTTAACTGTGAAATTTTAAATTATTTCCTTGTGTGGGCAAGAGTGACTTCATTTGAAAAATTAACTCTGAAAGCCTGAGAAGAGTGGATTTTTATAGGGTTTAACTTAAAATAACTTCCATTCAACGGGTGACCTTTCTGAGTTCCCAGGAGAGTAAGATTTTCAACAAGAGTAGAAACTTGGATAGGATGATTCCCTAGAGCCAGACAGGCATCTAGTATATTTTAGTACAGTACCAATACTAAATTTTAAGATTTAGTGTAAAGTCAGTCCTTGAATCCTACCCAAGGAGTACATGTTATTAACATAACAGAAACGCTTGAAGTATGTCCTAGCTATAGGATGGTCTCTAATGTAGGGCCAGGTGAAGAGTTAGTGAAGGCTCCAGTTAGTATCCATAACTCTACAGTACAAAGATGAAAAGTGTAAGTTCTTAAGCTTTTGCAGACATTTATTTTCTGATATAAGTTCTTTATTATATTATTTATATATAATACAATAACATACATTAACTACTAAGTTAATGCTTCAAAAGTTTCATTTCTTAAAGTTGTTATTTTGAAATAATCATAGATTCGCAGGAATTTACAAAATTTTTTTAGGGAAGCCCCATGTCCCCTTTGCTCAGTTTACCAAAGGTAACATCTTGTATAGCTATAGTACACCATCAACACAAGGAAATTGATGTTGGTAAACTCTGTGATGTCCACGGAGCTCATTCAGATTTCACCAGTTTTACATGCACTCATCTTGTGTGTGTGTAGTTCTGTGCAGTTTTATCACATGTGTGTATTTGTGTAACTTCCACCATCAACAGGTTCATTTTAATTATAATTTCTTATACATCTAATTCATGATTGTTAGTATTTTGGTATATAGTGTACAGTTTCTGAAAGAAAACTAGGCACAGAAGAGAATATGTATCAAAAGAACTAGTATAGTAGAAGCTGTCCTTAAAACTTATTATAAGTTTCAGTTTCAAAAGTTTCTTCTGTGCATACTGGATAAAACTATTTTTGTATGTAATTACAAATAAATGATTATTTAAAGTTTTGTATGTTTTATCCTCCCCATAAATTTCCATGCTGTCTATTTGAATGTATAAAAATGAATGGCTCAATATTTATATTATACTAAGGCTTTGTGTTCTTTACTATGTGCTGTTCTTACTGGTATAGCCTCTTATACCAAATTGCCAGACATGCTGGGTGCTGTGATGCCTGTTGCATATATCATTTGTATGCCATAAGCAAATTGTTTAAAGTTGGGCTTTGAGATCCTAAATAGCTCAACTCATCTCCATTGCTGATCTTTCCAAGCAACTTATTATTTCTATGGGTGGAGTGATGGTGGCAGTGGTGGTGCAAGGCCATTATAGTGTTGTGCATGCTGTGTGGTGAGAACACTTTGCGACATGCCCTTATGATTTGTTTTTCATCATTTGTTTTATTTTTATACCTCTGCTTATTACACTGAATGAGACAGCTACTAGCCGGGATGATAGCAGAGCCTGCTTTTCTCTCTGAGTATACTATCTTTGCTTTGGATTCCTCCAAACAGCCTAAAACACAGACAGACAGTGTGGTGAGTCCTTCCACCGCTTTCTGCGTTCCCTTTGTGGGGAAGCAAAGCAATTTGGTAATTCTAGAAGCAAATCTCATGTTGCTTGTCACTTACCATCTCTTAAAGCATCTTCACTGCCCTGTTGCTAACCCTGCTCTAAAAAAATCAGAGAGTAAATTGCTGAATTCTGATGGCTGGTGTGTTTTGTGGTAGCTTTTTAACAGCAATAAATAACACTGTTTTCATTAATGTAGTGAAGACTACCTTCTCGTGGTCTAAACTCTTAAAGTTTTCTCCCTAGGGAGCGTTTGCTCATTAACTAAAAAATGTGTGCCTTGCTAGAAATCTCTGTTCTACTGTAGGTAGGAGGCCAATATTTTGAGATATGACTCACATTTTTAGGAAAAAATGCATTGTATGTAAATCTATAATTAAACAACATTGAGTAGGTACATGGATTCCACTGTGACAAATAATTGCATCTTATTTTGGGAGAGTACCAGTCTTCTGTGTATTAAACATCTGAAAGGAAATCATCATCTCATTATTTTTCAACTGACTGAATTCATACAATTTTGAATCTCGTATATAACTTCACTTTGGGAAAGTGGACTTTTTTCCTAAAGTATTTAAGTTCTTAATTTAGCAAATTAAAACTTAGAGATGTTTGCTTGCCCAGTAAGGATAGCTTTTGGTGTTACATTGGACACTGACTGAACTAGCTAGGATTGAGCTTTTTTTAACCACTGAGAATTGGTTTAACTTACTAAGTAGCTGGTGATGAAATTAGAACATTTCTGTACTTAATCCATGCAGCCAGTAAAGACTTGGTCTGCATATGATCAGTAGAAATCCTAAATTACGTTCTAAAATTGGTTTTAGAGAGGAAAGCGGCTCAGAGTTCTAGTGATGCCTCAGCTTGGATCTGAGGGAAAGTGATCTCTCTTTGGTTCTGGCTATAAGTAACACCTCACTCTTTTCAAAACTGGTTTGAGAGGGAGGCAGGAGTCTCAGAGATAACTTACCAACTTACCTTAGAAACATAAAATGATATTGCTTTACACTTCATGTAGTAGTAATAGAGACTTAAAGAAAAGAAGAGCTGCTTCTCCACCCACTTCCATGAGTACATAAAATTAATTTATATTGAGTACCTATCCTGTTGTGAAATAATAATAATTTAAAAGTGGAGGCTAAAAGTCTTCACTAATGTTATTTTTGTTTAGATAAGAACTTATTTCTCTCATGTAACAAAGGGAAACCACAGCATGACCTATAGTAGAATAGAAATTTAGTGAGTGTCTCATTCATTACATTATGGATTCACCAGCCACTGACTTTTCCTTAATTCAGTTTTTTAAAAAATGCATCTCTATACCCCAAATTCTAAAAATTGCTATGTTTTTAGTGCTCAGCAGTCAATAAATACTTGAAAGATTGAGCAAAACATAATTGAAGACAAATCTGGCAGGGAACCTGTGTGTGCCTGTAAATTAAATACACTTTAGAAGAGTTTTCCTGTTATCTAAGAATTGTCTCCAGGAGAAGGTATTGGTGACTGTTGAGTATTGACATTTGTTGAGCTAATTCTCTAGGTTTCTCTCTGGGAGAACGCGTTCAGAAGTCTTCTAACACTGAAGGAAGTAACTGCATAAGGATTTAACAAGCATTTACTGAGCCTGTACTACCAGTCAGGCAAAATGTGAGGTCCTGGGGACCAAGATGAAAATGCAGAGTTCTTGCCCTCCAAGAGTTTATAGTTTAGTATGGGGAAAAAGATGTCAACATACACTTAAAATACAAAGGAATTAAGGCTTCATAGAAGAAAATACAGGCATAGGGAACGTGTTAGCCCTTCAGGCAAGCCATATGAAGCTTCATAAAAGAAGGGACATTTGGAAGTTGAAAGATAAATAGGAGTTTGCTGGGCAGAAGTGAAGAAGGTGTTACAGATAGTGACAAAATCTCTAATTTTGCTTCTAGATTCCTAATTTAAATTTACAGGGTAATGTAGGCCAATACTTTCCTTAGCTGTCATGAATTTATTTAGATATATGGTGTAGCACAGAAGTTGAAATATATATGCAAGGGGGAAAGTTTTTAAATGCTATGCTGTGTTTGTTTGATAGGGAGATATTTCAAATGATTGTAGAGTAGCTTATTAGTATGGACCACAATCATATATGTCAAGTAATTTACTTGAAATAGAATATGACCTCTCTTGCCACTTTTCTTTCTAACATAAATATTTTATGGAGCCTTTTCATTTCCTGTCTCCATAATTTAACTTCTTATTCCTTTTTAGTATATTGACTGGCTGAGAGACTTGTTGATCTCTATAAGGTGTGTTTTTTATTTTATAGTTTGTAGTGTAGTATGTTTGTTTTTAGGAAACATTAATTTTGATGCCACACAAATATATGCCATGTCTGCAACTTCTGATTCTTTGAAATGGCAGAGAACAGGAAGATAAAAGTTAATTCCTGTGTTCCCCCAACCTTTCTCCTCTATGTAACCTTAAGGAAATGTCTCAGACCGATAAAATTTGATTACTCTTTTTATATTAGAGGGAGAAGGTATTTAAATTTTTTTTTAGGGAAATATTCAAACATATTACAAAAGTGGAAATAGTAGTAAAAGGGGTATAAGAATTCTCCCTCCTTTCCCAATATCTATTTTCCAGTGTCAACAGTTAATAACTAGTGGCCATCTTATTTTATAACCATCCCCCTACACTTCCCTAACTATGCCACTACCATCCTCTCTGCACCTGTAGCTACCACCCCATCTCTCTTGGATTATTTGAAGCAAATTTCAGAAATCTTATTCCATCTAATATTTTGGTATATACATATTTCTAAAAGATAAAGACTAAAAATATGTAACCACAACATATTTATCACACCTAAAAATTAATAACTTCTTAGTATCAGATACCTAATGAGAGTTCAAAAATTTGAGAACACTTTTGCGAAAACTGTGTGCCTTCTCCACTTATATTTAAGAATAAGTAAGGTCGGATATTTGACCTTTTCTTGGTCAGCTGTAGAGGTGTAGGGGGGATGTGCTGTTTAACTACCAAGTTACTGAAACATAGTGGCCAGTGTTTTGTCAAATGCTTGTGTTTAAAACGTGGCAGTTATTTTATCATGAGCTACTTCTGTAGCTCTAGTTTTAGTTAGACACTTAGTGTATTATGAATGCAATGTAGAATTTTGAATCTCAAAGAATCTCATCCATAACCATAGAGCCTATGCCAGCATGATGTAATCAGTAGAATGCTTAACTTGGAGCATTTGTCATTCCAACAGAACAAAACAAAAAGATTTCACATGTGGAAGCAAATATTTTTTAATTATAAGTTTTTCTGACAATTGTAATAATTTCATTTAGACTACTGGCTTCAAATGAATGAAGCATTTTTATTTCTTGTTACCGAAATATTTTTCAGAGCTTAGCCCAAATAACTTTAATTTGAGTATTATTTGATTGTAGGAAACAATTGACAATACTTCTTTTTCTGGATGGTTTTCTATTTGAATGAGTTTTGTTATCAATCCCTGATGTTAATTTTGTCATGGGGGAAAAATGGAGGACATTATAATGGGGAGAGGTATGTGATTAGCTTAAAATAAAATTTTGCTGCATACTAATCTTTGCTATTTAGTTATATGTATCACAGCAAAATGAATTTTCTAAAATACTTATCATACTACTTTTGCCTTGCATGAAAACATTCTAATAAATGAACAATTACTAATTTTACTTAATAGATAAATGTATCTAATAGGTCTTGGTACTTGGCCTTTGTTCTTAACAGTTTTAATACTTTAATTTTCTGTTCTTTTTCTTTACAATGTTTCTTTCTTTTCCTTAGAATGCGTCTATCCAAGCCACGAAATCTTCCGATAGTGTTAATGAAAGTGAACCAAACACTTCTCAGGTCTGTTATTAATATTATTTTGAAAAATAGCAAGTCATTTTAGAGTATTGGTCAATCTATATTATTAGCATTGACTTTACATTGAAATGGTGATGTCCAAACATTTGATACAATGTGTATGGAAAATCCAAGTTTGTTGATGGTTTCTTGGAAAAAATTTTAAATGAAAGTGGTTCAGGTATATACACCAGTCATGTAAGAGTCCATTATTGCTCATTTAAAAAATTAGTGGCAGTGAAGAGAAAACTTTATGGAAAAAAGCAATCTGACTTTACAGTTGTAAAAGATTATGGAGGAGATCATATTGAAAGACATGTTGAGTTACATAATCTGGAAGGGGGATATGAAGGAAATGGAATTTCTTTTAAAGTTTGCTCTAATGGCGAGTATTTAGAGAATTTAGGTTATCTTTGATTTAAAAAAGCTATTTGTAGAGTGGGGCTCAAGTGACATTCTTTTGACTCCTTCCAAAAAAGAAAGAAAAAAATTCATTAAAAAAATTATAATGGTAGCAGTGTCTGAGATGAACATTTGTTTACTTTGGCTTTAGTGATTATTATTATTAACCTAGCTATTCTCAGCAGTCTCTAATGTAGATAATAACATTTCTAATTCTGTGAACCTGGAGCATGAATGTAGACAATTGATGAGCTAAATGATTTATGAACTAAATTTCGTAGACCAAACATTCTCAAGTATTGTTTAGCAAATGTATAAATTATAGCTTCCTGGACTCTATAAACAGGTTACCTGTGAGTTGAGATCCTCGTTCCTTTCAGGGAGGCTGGCCAGGTTCTGGGCATAGTCCAAGTCCCTGGACCTGTTGACTCTGGCCTTGAGCAGCATCCTCAATTAATCCGAAGTTGACTACAAATACATAATTTCTCATAAGTGCCATGAGGTAGGGATAAAATATTGGGAGGCATCGATCTAAATGGTACTGGACAGATCTAGTGATCTTTAAGGAATATTATTAAAGAATATTATTTGGAATCCTTATTTTCTTCTCTTAGAGAATAATCCAGAAAGACTAAATACAGTCATGAATGCAAAAACTAGAACGAATGATAACCAGCTTTATAACAAATTCAGGAGAGATTTAAGTTTTAGTTAAGGTGAAGAATGAACATGTGTGATACTCAGGAAGTAAGCTCACTAAAGGCTTTGAACTTTCTTTAAAAAAATATAGTTAAGGTGAAGAATGAACGTGTATGATATTCAGGAAGTAAGCCACTAAAGGCTTTGAACTTTCTTTAAAAAAATACAAATATTTTTCCCCCAAATAAAAAAATAATATTTATTGAGTGTTTACTGTATGTCAGGCACTGTTCAGCATTTTATATATATAAAATCTCATTTAATTCTCATAACAAGGACATGTCTTCACTCAGCCTGTTTACACATTTCTGACAAGTTGGTTGTTGGTTGTTCTTAGCAAATTAGGAACAATGTATATCCATGAAGAGGGTAGAATGCTTGCTATGGTTGGGCTTCCTCACAGCTGCAGGAAATCAGAGTTGACATCAAGGTAGAAGAGATGGTAAAAAGCAGGCCCAAGAGTTCATGAAGCATAGCGGCCTGTGACCCCCTTATTACTCGGTAGAACATCCTATGTAAGTCAATAGATTTTGGCACACAGTGTAATGATTGTAATCCATTAAAAAGGATTACTCCATTGTCCTTATTTAATAAGGCAGAAAAGTATCTATTTCAAAAAAAGTTCTGTTAAATACAGCTCCCTTTGAAATTGTTTAATGCTGTTCATAAAATTCATCTAATCAAAATGATTCTTCATCCATCTCTGAAAGAATGCAGCTAGCTGACAGTTTACCTCAAACAGACTTATAAAACCAAATATTTGAAAAAATTAGTATATGCCACCATGTAATAAGGAAAAATAGATTTCGCAAAGTAGGCATATTTGAGCATTTATCTTTATCTGAGAAACTGTAAAATAGTTTTATTGCTTCATAGTTTTAGTATTTTAGCAGTTTAGGACGAATCTAGGCTCTGGTGTTAACTCTCTTATTGTATAGGTGAAATATCAGGCATGAAATCTTAAATTTTTTGCCCAAGGACCAGTGGCTACTTATTGATAGTGCTGTGGGATTATCATAGATAGACACAAAACATCAGTCTATCTGGCTGTAATTTTTTGCCATGTATTGCCTCTGTTGAATTTATATGCTATTAAAACAAAATGAGACGTGAATGTCATTAAATTTAGTAGAGCAAACATAGGGTTTTAAATGACCATTCTCATAAAGCTGGAGATATCACTTCCCTGATTTCAAAATATACTACAAAGCTATAGTAACCAAAACAGCATGGTACTGCACAGAAACAGACTCACAGACCAATGGAACAGAATCAAGAGCCCAGAAATAAACCCACACATCTATGGTCAGCTAATTCTTGACAAGGGAGCCAAGAACATACAGTGGAGAAAGGAAAGTCTCTTCAATAAGTGGTGTTGGGAAAACTGGACAGCCACATGCAAAAGAATGAAAGCAGACCATTATCTTACAACATATGCAAAAATTAACTCAAAATGGATTAAAGACTGAATGTAAGACCTGAAACCATGAAACTTCTAGAAGAAAACATGGGCAGTATGCTCTTCGACATTGGTCTTAGCAGCATATTTTCAAATACTATGTCTAACTGGGCAAGGGAAACAGTAGAAAAAATAAACAAATGGGACTGCATCAAAGTAAAAAGCTTCTGCACAGCAAAGGAAATCATGAACAAAACAAAGACCTAACAATTGGAAGAAGAAATTTGCAAACCATGTATCTGATAAGGGGTTAATATCCCAAACATATAAAGAACTCATACATCTCAAAAAAAACCCTAGCAACGCAATTGAAAAATGGGCAAAAGATCTGAACAGACATTTCTCCAAAGAAGATATGCAGATGGCAGGCAGGCACATGAAAAGATCATTAACTATCAGGGAAATGCAAATCAAAACTACAATGAGTTATCACTTCACTCCTGTCAGAAAGGGTATACTTGACAAGACAAGAAATAGCAAGTATTGGAGAGGATGTGAAGAAAAGAGAACTCTGATACACTGCTGGTGGGAGTGCAAACTGGTGCAGCCAGTATGGAAAACAGTATGGAGATTCCTAAACAAATTAAGAATAGAACTACCATATGACCCAGCTATTCCACTGCTGGGTATTTATCCAAAGAACATGAAAACACTAATGAGTAAAGATAGATGCACCCCTATGTTCATTGCAGCATTATTCACAATAGCCAAGACTTGGAAGCAACCTAGGTGCCCATCAAGGGACGAATGGATAAAGAAGATGTGTTATATGTACACAATGGAATACTACTCAGCCATAAAAAGTGATGAAATCTGGCCATTTGTGACAACATGGATGGACCTTGAAGGTATTATGCTGGGTGAAATAAATCAGAAGGAGAAAGTCAAATGCTGTATGATCTCACTCATAAGTAACAGATAAAAACAACAACAAACAAACACACAGAAACAGAGATTCGAATGGTGGTTACCAGAGGGGAAGAGGGGAGTGAGGAGGGTGAAAGGGGTGATTAGGCACGTGTGTGGTGGAGATAGATTGTAATTAGTCTTTGGATGGTGAAGGTGATGTAATCTACACAGAAATTGAAATATAAAGATGTACACCTGAAATTTATATAATGTTATGAACCAATGTTACTGCAATAAAAAATTCATTTAATAAAATTTTTTTTAACAGGCTAAAAAAATGTCTGTTCTCTTATGCTGTTATTGTTTTCCTTAATTATGGGGAAAGTTCTTGTTTTGAAAATCGCTTATGAAATTTTTAATATAAGAGAAATTATAGTATTAAAATTGAATTTTACGGAGGCGGGCCCCATGGCCGAGTGGTTAAGTTCAAGCACCCCGGGGTTTTGCTGGTTCGGATCCTGGGCGCAGACGTGGCACTGCTCATCGGGCCACACTGACACCGCTCATTGGGCTGCACTGAGGCGGTGTCCCATATGCCACAACTGGAAGGACCCACAACTAAAAATATACAACTATGTACCGGGGGGCTTTTACGGAGAAAAAGGAAAAATAAAATCTTTAAAAAAAAATTGAATTTTGAATTTTTTGTTGCTGTTTTTTGAATACTGCTCCCTTTTCTTTTATTTTCAACAATTCATTACGAAAATTTTCAAACTACAGACAAGTTGAAAGAACTTTAAAGTGAATACTTGTATACCCACCACCTAGATTCTATCATTGATACTTTGCTATCTTTGCTTTATCACACTTTATCACAAATTTGTCCATCTATACATTCCTCTATCCGTTTACTTTTTTGACGCATTTCAGGATAAGTTGCAGGCCACAGTACCCTTCCCCCCTAGTGTTTCAGCATGTGTATCATTAGCTAGAGTTCAGTATTTGTATTTTCTTTTTTGAGGTAAATTTTACATAAAATGAAATATACAAACTTCGTGGACATTGACTGAGTTTTGACAAATGTGTATGCCAAACCCATGCAGAGATTATAGAACATTATCAACATCCCAGAAAGTTCCCTTATGGCCCTCCCTCCCAGAGACAAACTGTTAATTTTTTTCTACCATGCCATAGATTAGTTCTGCTTGTTTTGGAACTTTATATAAGTGGTCTCATAGAGTATGTACTCTTTTGTGGAAGCCTTCCTTCATTCAGCATGTTTTTGAAATTTCATCCATGTTTGTTGTGGTTATCAGTAGTTTGCTCCTTTTTATTGCTGAGTAGGATTCTTTTGAATGAATATTCTGTAGTTTATTCACATGTTAATGGACACGTGGGCTGTTTCCAGTTTTCGGCTATTATGAATAAAACTACTATGAACATTATTGTCAAAATCATCTTGTGCGTGTATGTTTTCATTTCTTCCTTTTTGCTTTTGAGTGTTATTGATTATATACTATTTGATGATTTCTAGAATAACATGCTGTATAGATAAAATGATGTATTTTGATACATATCCTTTTGACCATGCGTTGAGTGTCTAAATAACTCTCATTGGATCATCATCATCATATTGCCAGGTTAAGGTTTAGCTGAACAAATTTGTAAGAAGTACTTACCTTGTGGAAAGAACTGTGGCATGGCTACGGAGAGAGAGAGTGTAGATCCTGTTCTAAAAGAGCATACAGTCTGGAGTGGGGTGGTGTGTTTGCAGCAGATGTAATGATAGGAAAACTTATTTGGTGCTTACTACATATAAGACACTATTTTAAGTATTTTAAACATTTTCACTGGTTAAATCATCATAACAGTCCTACTAGGGAAGTACTATTATTTCCATTTACAGATGAGGGAATTGAAACACAGAAGTCTTACAGTTAGTAAGTGGTAAAGCTGAGATTCAAATCAGAGAGTTTGATTCAGAGTCTGTGTTCTTAACCACTGTGCTATGTTGTCTCTCATTATTCTGGGGCATAAACAATTCAGTTTTTGTTGCAGCATGTCAGTAGCTAATGGTGAGTCAGAATGCAATAAGGACTTCAGTAGTGGTCCTGGTAAAGTGCTTAGGCCATAAAGAAAGGTTATTTCTGATGGGTGAGATCTGTGGTTTCCGGAAGAGCTGTTTTTTGAAGGATGTCTCGAGTCCCGTATGCAGAAAAAGTATAGGCAGTGGTGCAGAGGCACACAGCAATGCATTTGTTCAGGGAACAGGAAGTTGTCTATTATGACTTAAGTTTTTGATGCACAGAAGGGTGAATTTACAGAGAAATGGGTTGTGGGAAGTTGGAACCTTGAATATAAGCCAAGGATTTTGAACTTTATATTAAATGGGAGTCCAATTTAAGAATTGGAATGAAATGATCTGAATTATGTTTTAGGAAGGCAATCCTGGTGACAGTGTGACAGGGGCAGATTGGTAGATAAGAGATTTGAGGCAAGAGAACAGAAGGCTGCTGCAGATATCCAGCTGATGGAGAGTAAAGGTCTGAACAAGAACAGAGTTGGGGAAATAAAAAGGAGGGATTAAAAACAAGGTAAAATGGGGAGACAGAAAAGAGTTAAAGGTAACTCTGATGTGTTAGTTTATTTCTACTTAATACATTTCTCCTTCTCTAACCCCCATCAGTCTTCTAAAAAATGAGTTATAAATCAATGAATGTCTGTGGTACCAGAAACCTGATAACAGTTGATGCCAGCAGGAGTTTAGTTTTCCACCCGTCAGAAGGTCTAGAGATAAGCATTTGTTAAGGATCCTTCTCCCTTTAGCTTCTTGTACCCCCACTCCCCTTCCCTTCCCCATTCTCACTGCTGCCTTTCACCCTCACAATTACAAGCTGGCCTCTAAGAATTACATTTCCCTTCTCGACAGGAGGAACGACTGAAGACAAGGACAAAAGGCATATTCCTTTTTATCAGGAAAATTATCTCTCTTCTAGAAGGTTCCATCCTGTAGATTTTAACTTATAATGTACATTATTGGCTGAATTTAGTCACATGGCCGACTCCTGGCTGAAATAGAGCCTGGGAAATGCTAATTAGAAGAACCTCTTTAATTGAAATGCAGTATAATGTAATATGATATGTCACAGTATAACATATATATATATACACACACACAGAAAAGTATGATATATTCATTATACAGTTTTCTGAATTTTCACAAACCAAATACACCTTTGTAACCAGCACCCCAAATTGAGAAAGAAATTAGCAGCACCCAGAAGCCCTTGTGCTCCCTTCCATTCCCTCCTCTCACCGCCAAGGGTAACCACTATCCTGGCTTCTAGCACTATAGGTTAATTTTGCCTGCTTTTGAACTTTATGTAAATGGAATCAAAAGTGGGTACTTGTTTGTCTCTGGCTTATTTTGCTCAGTTGTCTGAGATTCATCTGTATTCTTGCTTGTGGTTGTAAATCATTCATTCTCATTGCTGTCTAATATTCCATTGGTGAACACACTACAATTTATTTATCCATTCTTTTATTGATAGATATCAATAGCAGTTTCAAGTTTGGGACTATTTTGAATAATGCCGCTATGAACTGTCTAGTTTATATCTTTTGTTGAACATATTTACACATTTGTTTTGGGTATATACGTAGTAGTGAAATTGCTGGTTCAGAGAGCGTGTTTGTGTTTACTTTTAGTAAATACCAACAGTTTTTCAAAGTGGATTGCATCATATCCTCACCAGTACTTGGTATTTTCATTGTTTTAGTCATTCTGGTGGATGTATGGTAGTATCTCATGATGGCATTCATTTGTATTTGGGAAGGTGAATGTTTTTACCTGGATGTTTTGTTACACTGAACAAAACTGGGGTCTGGTGGAAAGCAAGAAGGGAAGATTGGATATTGAGTGATTAGCCAGTATTTATTAATAGTTTACCTTGGGCCGGTCATGGTTCTAAGTACTTCATGTGTATTAATGTATTGCTCCTCACAGCCACCCTCAGAGGCACAGAGAGGCTAAGTAAATTGCCCAAGGTCTGTTGCTAGTAAATGGTAGAAGTAAGACTTGAGCCCAAGAAGTCTGGCTTCATAGCCTGTGGTCTTAGTTCCTGTATCGTATAACTAGAAGAGTCTGCCACGTAAGCTTGTATATGACATTCTTATTTATAAGTTTGTTTTTGTGTTTTCTTTATTCTCCTTTCTCTAATAATGATATTGTTAATGTTTATTGAGTATTTGCTACATTGTAAGCACTTTGCATGTATTAACTCATTCAGTCCTTGTGGTATCCATATCAAGTGGGTGGTATTATTATTATCATCAGCATCATTATTATTTTTATCATCTCTGTTTTACAGAGGGGGAAACAAGACTAATGAGGTTAAGCAACTTGGTTAAGGTCATGTAGAACATAGTGCTGGAGTCAGGATTTGAACTTAGGCAGCCTTACTAGACAGCCTACAGGCTGAATCACTATACTCAAACATGTTACTCCTAAACATAGTAGATGTGGCAGTTATTAAGCTTGTTACCTTCTGCAAATATGTGTCTTTGACATCGTTCATTAGCTTCTTCTGGCTTACCCTAAAATAACAACTATTTCTGGTGTTACTCAAACTTGCTTCACTTGTTTGTCCTAGGGCAATTTACAAGAAGATTGTATGAACAGAAATACATGGGTCATAAGTAAAAATACTTTTTGCATGGGTCATAAGTGACTGGTAATGGAATATCAGTAAAGCGGTTCTTAAAGTTTTTGAGCATGAAGGTCCCGCCTCTTCCTTTATGCCTTCTCCACTCCTGCAATATAAAGGTAAAACTTGTACATTATGAAGAAAAATAGAAAGAACAGGAAAATATAAAAGTGAAAATAAAAATCACCTAAAATCTTACCACTCAGAACCACTCACTGTTAACTTTTGGTGTTTGTCCTTAATGACCTGGTTCTACATGTGTTTGTATAAACATGTAAACTGGAAAGTATGTTAATTATAGTCATGCACTGCATAATGACATTTTGGTTAACGATGGACCACATATATGATGGTGGTCCCATAAGATTAGTACCATAATATGAAGGGGCACGTATGTATGGTGACGGGAAAACTAGACTGTTGGTGGTGAACACGATGCAGTCTACACAAAAACTGAAAGATAATGTACACGTGAAATTTACAGTGTTTAAACCAATATGACCTCAATAAAATAATTAAAAAAAATTAGTACCATATTGCCTAGGTGTGTAGTAGGCTACACCATTTAGGTTTGTGTAAGTACACTCTACGATGTTCACACAATGATGAAATCACCTAACGACACATTTCTCAGAACGTATCCCTGTTGTTAAGCAATGTATGACTGTACTTTAAATCAAAAGATACTTCCTAAAACTCATTCTCATTAGTGCAAGTTAAATACTGACTACTGGAACAAAATAATACAGCTTAGAACAGTTTGTTGAATTAAGTTATATTTCATTGTTATTATTCAGATTAATGCGTTATTCAAATTAAGAGAACAGCGGCTCTTGCTTATCAGTAACATGGGACTTACTGATCTATGCAGAGGGTCTCTAGCTCGGACTTTTCAACTGTCCTCCGTGATTTTTTAATGCTATTTTTAGTCCCAGTAGACAGAATGGTAAGTAGAGCCGAGTTAGATGTCACCAGTCAGCTCTGCCTGGCATTCTCTTATTGAACAAAATGGGCTTGTTACACATTACCCTCCCTCTACCTCCATTCCCGTCTTTTGTTGAGAAGAGTGATCAGGAATCAGCGCCTCCATAAAGACTCCAGATAAAGCCTGTTTGATTTCAGCCACACACTTCACACTTTACAGTATATACCCATATTTTAGGCAGTGGGGATATACAGGTGATACAGATGGTCACTGCCTCCAAGGATCTTACGGTTTAGTGGACGAGTCCTCACAGCATGCCTGTGAGATCAGCTGGGAAGGAGATTCCTTCTTTTTTACAGATGTGCAAAATGAAGGGAAGTGACTCAATGAAGCTCATTCCACTGCTCGGTGACAGACCTGGGACCTACACCCCTGTCCTCTGACTTCGGGTGCAGAGCTTTTTCAGAAATAACCAGGTGTCTCTTGTTTTTCAGCAAACAATGTATTATGTAAAATGTCAGGAATATAAATTAAATTTATTAGAGCTTTTAATAGATTATTGCTTTTAATAGGGAATAATAGAAATCTAAATATGTATTTTAACCCAAATGTTCTGTTGGGTTTTGGTTGCAGTCAGGTGACACACAGTCTTTTGCACAGAAGCTCCAGCTCCGGGTGCCTTCCATGGAATCTTTGTTTCGAAGTCCAATAAAGGAATCTCTATTCCGATCTTCTTCTAAAGAGTCCTTGGTACGAACATCTTCCAGAGAGTCCCTGAATCGACTTGACCTAGACTCTTCTGCTGCCACCTTTGATCCACCCTCTGATATGGAGAGCGAGGCTGAAGACTCACTGGGGAATTTAGACAGTCTCAACAAAGAACAGTTGATTCAGTGGTTGCGAAGAATGGAACGAAGATTGAATAGCTACAAAGGCAAATGTTCTGAGGTAAGATCATGACTTTTTTGCCTACATGAAAACTTCTTCCCTTTGTTCTCTAATTCATACTACTTTATGGCTTTTACTCCTGTGGTTGGGTAAACTGTTGATTCCCTAGATAGGTTGGTTGCTAATGGTGGGTAATCTGTGGTAATATGTATTTAAAGAATATCAGTGTCACAGAGACCCTTGACAAGATTCTTAGTAGTTTTGGAGAAGATTGTTATCTGTAGCCTTCTGGTTCTCACATTCTTTGCCCCTTTCCTTTCCCAGCTCCTCTCTCCAAGGTCTCTTGGACATCCAGTACAGGCTTCACTGTCTTTTCTCCTCAAATCCCGTCCCTTGTTCATCTTCTAAGTGCTGTGGCTCCAAAATGACCACTTTCTGCCAACCAAATTCCCATTATTACTGACCCCAATTATGTTTTAGGGAGTCTGATTTTCTGACACATTTGGTTCACTCTCATTGTACCTACATTTAAACCTTGCCTCAAATGAATCTTTTAACTGCTAAACCTCTTGAGGATGACACTCCTTGTCTGGTCTAAGAGAGGAAGAAAGTAGTGCTGCTCCATTTCTCTTTTCCATCCTTCAGGAACATAGCACCTTCCCTTTGGGCTGAACTGTATTAGTTTCTCTCCTGGTCCTATGCAGTTAAAACAATTCTTCGTCAGGAAAGCCTTTCTGGAGCAAGTTGCCCATGGCTTTTTTTTTTTTTTTTTTTAAACAAATGTGTAATGTTTTATTGTCTCAATAGTTTGTAATTCAGCATTATAGTTAATTTTAATTAATGGATAATAAAGTTCAAGGTTAGGAAATAAAGTAGCCACAACTTCTATTTCCAGTTATGGCCACAATATGGGTAGCTTTATGCTGCAGCCAAAAACAACACAAAAAACCCTAGATGAAATATATAAAATATCTTTTTAAGATTATAAAGTACTGACAAAGTAGGAAGGAATTATTAGGCTAAGATCTATTGACTGGCTGGAACCCAGAGATGTAAACAGGGCATTAAAGCCATATGTCTCATCAGACACTTGTGTAATCAGGCAATTTTTTTCTTTAAAGTTTTTTAGTTTTTTATTTATATTAAAGTTAATAATGGCCTTAAGGTTTTTTTGTTTGTTTAGAGTTACATTATTTTCACTAACTTAACTATGGCTTTTAAGTTTGAATCTGGGGCAGCAGTAGAATTAGTATTTAAGTGTGCAACACTCTATGCATTTTATATTTAGAGCGCCGTTTGATTTTGCACCATCTCTATGAAGTAGATAATAGCTCTGTTTTGTAGAATAAGGATTAGAGGCTCATAGAAATTTAATCATGGTGATTAATTAACTTGCTTAAGGTCACACAGGTTGCAGTTGACATGTCGAGTTTGGATTTGTTTCTAGATCTTCTTGGTTGTTTCTCCTATTCTCTGCTACCTCAGGTAGAGTCATGTAGCTTATTAGGGATGAAAAGAGCCCATAGTCTTTGTCCCTCCCTTCCCTTGCTACTGTAGGTACCTAGGATGAAATAGTGCTGTAAGTGACATCTGATTGTTGGGTTACTCTTCCACCGCTACCTCCTTTTTGGGCACCGTTTTCCTATCTAGGTTGTAAGGTAATAAGGGAGGGTCCTGGTTTTAGGCAGAATTTTGTTTTTTGCGTTCTATATTTCTCTTGCTGGACTCACCTTCCATTGTTGCCTGCCTTTTGACTCAAGACATCAGTAGAGGCATTTAGGGGTACACAGGAACTTTCCAAAGAAAGTGGCAGGGCTCGGAATAAGGAAGTGCTTCCTCCTGAAGCTGCAGCCTGTTTCTTGAGAGTCCATTAACACTTCTAAAATAGGGTCCAAATAATTCATTGGAGCCATGTGCTTAGCCTTCAGATGAGTAATGCTATATAATTTACAGGTTTAAAAAGATTTGTTAATACATAATTCCATCAAGTTGTGCTAGAATGTTTAAATATCCTATTTAGGTTAAGTGGTTAAACATCTCTTTAGGATCTGAATTACCAGTTTTCATCTGTTTGTTATGAGTTCTTTTGTTCAGATTTTTACACAGCCATAGTCACAGATTCCATAACCGGAAGTAACTTTTAGAGGTCAATTACACGGTCTCTTATAGCCCAAAGCAAAAAATCACCTGGAGAGCTTGTTAAAACACACATTCTTGTCTTTCCACCCACCCTCCCCTAATTCTCATTCAGTTAGTTTGAGGTGGGGCCCAAGAAATTCTGTTTATAGCAAGCTCCCAGGTGATGCTGTTGCTGATGGTACTGCCCTGTGACTACAGTTTGAGTAGCCTCCTTCCTTTAGACAAGTTGGCTCTAACCACCACTTACGAATTAGATACTGAAATTTAAAGAGGTGTGTGTCTAAGGTGAAATCAAATGGAGATTTAATATCTTTATTTATAGAGTCAAGTTACGTTTTATTTTTTAGAAATATATTTCCTGTGTTATTTAGTTTTGACTGTATATGCATCCGTTTAGGTTGAATTGCCTTTATAAGGATTCTTCTGATTTATTTTTTGACTTTTGTAATGAGATGTTTTAGCAGAGGTTAGAATAATTGCATTTAGGAATGACTAATGTTATCCGGGACTTTTTCTTTATTTTAGCTTGTTACAGCTTATCAGACTCTTCAGAGAGAGAAGAAAAAGCTACAAGTAAGTGACTTGTTGGCTGTGATATTGATTCATACATGATTTTAAAATTAGAAAGGCTCTTATAGTAAGAGTAACCCTCACTTGTAATAATTCCCCATATGATCAAAGTATTTAACCTGCTTTACCATTACTGGAGATTTGATAACAAGTGTGAGTGAGAGATCCAGAGATTTTACGTCTGGTGGGGATGAAGCCTTGAGTTTGGGATCCCTGCAAGTGTTTAAGAGGTTTGGATTTAAGGCATGTTTGCCTCTTTCAAGAACGTTTCTTGGTGTCTCAGTCTGCAGGTTGCATCTTTGTTTTAATGGTAAAGAGACATACAACCTTCTAAACTTTCTCTTCTACTTTTAAAATACCTGCAGACATCTCTGCTTCTTATCAGTATATCAGAGTCCAAACCCAAGCATCCTCTCCATTTCCTTGAGGCTGCTGTTTTAAAACTCTTGGTTAAATGTGTAGAGAGAAGCAGTTATTATAGCTCTTCTGGGCGATCCACCTTGACCCCACTATATCATCCTGTTTGTGGCCAGAAATTTTCCACCAGGTATCCTAGGTGGTAATTCACATGTCAAAGCTAAGAGGAAATATCCAGTCCATTTCAAATGGTTCCATCAGTTTGCTGTGTTACTTGTAAAATGTAGTCTTATTTTTTACAATAAAAGTTATTTAAAATTTAGTGTTTTGTCTCATTTAAAGATACTAATTACATAACCCAAAGTTGTTTCTAAAATGAGTTTTGGTAAAATTAGTCATTTTCCTCATATACATTATTTTAAAATATTTAATCTGCTATATATAATAATTTCCATTAAGTACAACAGTAAGTTTTCTGGCTTTGGTCTGGAATATAATCAGTTCAGAAGGGTAACACTAGTTTTTGCTGATTCAGTGTTCTAATTGTCCATAGCAGATGTGAAAATTAGGTTATTACAAATAGAGTGTTTAGTTTGATAATATTCTCTTAAACATGAATTCTATTGAAGTGAGGAATAGTTCTGATTTAATCCATTATATTATTACTGTTCCATAAATTCATTCTCAAAAGGTCATATTCTTGAGTTCTGTGAGTACCTTGCTTGTGTTTCTATGAACTGTCTGGATTTTTATTTCTAGATGTATGTAATTCTACCACTAAGTGGCGGTAGAGAATTGTGGTTGCATAGTCCCAAATATAAAGGGTGTTGGAGATAAAATTCAATGATTTGTATTATTTTCTATGTACATATACGTGCCCATGTGTGCACGCCTAGAAAACTCTTTATAAAATAGGCAAACATCCTTAGATGGAATGAAATTAAATGTAAATACTGCCAAAACTATTACCAGTGCTGTTCATACTAGCTAACATTTATTGAGCTCTTACTGTCTGCCAGGTATTATGGTGTATTTAGTCCTTAAACCACTCCTGTGAGGAAACTGAGGAAGAGGGACTTGTTTATTATTGCAGAGCTTGTCCGAGGTGGAGAGCTGGGAACCACTTCCTGGCAGTTAGACTGCAGAGCATGTGCTTGTAAATAATGCACTGCAATTTTTCATCATTCTCAGCATTGCATCTTCCTACATTTAAAAGTCTGTATTTGAAACCAAACAAAACATGTGTCCATGGCTTTAGGGAAAAAAAAAACCCTTTGGTTTTTGTTTTATTCACTTACAAGGCCCCACAAATACAACCCAGTTACACTCCCCTGGGTTGTAAGCAAACTATTTGTATACCTGTATCTCCGTTTTTTTGTTGTTAGTCCACGGAAGCCAGTGAAGCTGCAAGCTCCAGATTAACCCATTTCTTTACCTCTCTTTATTTATATTGTAAAGGAATATACAATTACTTTGTTTCCCTTAGACTGTAACTTTCCAGGTTTAATTTCCTCTACTAGTGAGAAGCACCCCTACTCCCAGGAAAGGATGAGTCATTTCATCTTTCAGTATTCCTCTTTTAACTTCTTGATTTTTATATATGATTACTAATTTAGCTGTCTATATAGTTTTCTTTGCAGTTTACTCCTGGTCTTTTTTTTTGTTTAATATAGAAAAGGACTATTTTGTTAAGTCACAAAAACTTTTCTGATAGGCTGGTAATTGACTTGTTCCACACATTATAGGCCACAGTGCAATAAATTGCATTTGAAATTTGATTTAACTTGAAAAAAGTTTTATTTGTAAAATTAACATGCAGTAACATTGACTTTTGTTTGGTTTACATCAGATTTGTGTAACCACCACTACAGCCAGGATGCAGTCTGTTCTGTTACATCATGATTTCACTTTTAACCAATTTTCAGCATGGTCATATCCTTAGCATTTTCAGTCCTGTCTTCCATCCTCAGCTTATTTTTGGATAAACAGTTGTAATGCTGTAAAGATAGTTATTTTTGACTTGCTTTGTATACTGTGTCATGCAGCTGTTTGAACCAACTTTTTTTCTTTTTTTTTTTTAATTAAAGGGTATATTAAGCCAGAGTCAGGATAAAGCACTTCGGAGAATTGCAGAATTAAGAGAGGTAAGTTATGGTGATTAGTACTTTGAGAATAGTGATTAAATCTCTCATATTTATCAGAATTATTGTATGTGCTAGAATAGTTTCATGTGTACTTCGTTAGGTACAGTATAACCAGCCCAGCCTATAAGACTAGGGATCAGGTCTTACAGTTTTTATTTTTATAGTCCTCCTAAGATATATGTTGTTGGTGGAATTAGTGAAATAAAAATGTCTTACTCAGCAATAGAATACCATTTGCCCACATGAAGAATCAGTGGCAACTTCCAAGACTAAACTCTCCCTTCTGTTAGGTAGTTTAGGTTTCTTTTTGTTTTTCCTAATCAGCAATCATTTTGGTAAAATAAAATAAAAATTATATTCATTGTAATTTTGTGGGGTAATTTGTACAGTGAAGTATTAGAATCCAGGCAAATATTTATCATTTGGAATCATGCTTTACTAATTTCTGCTTCTATCCTGTCCTGAGACGGATGGAGGATATTGGCTTATATTGGTTGAAGGATAGCACTGTGTATCTCTGCTATATCACTTATCATAAACATTTAAAAAAGATTTTTCTTTTTGTGAAAGATTAGCCCTGAGATAACATCTGCTGCCAATCCTCCTCTTTTTGCCGAGGAAGACTGGCCCTGAGCTAACATCCATGCCCATCTTCCTCTACTTTATACGTGGGATGCCTGTCACAACATGGCTTGCCAAGCAGTGCCATGTCCCCACCCTGGATCTGAACTGGCGAAGCCTGGGCCACTGAAGTGGAACAAGCGAACCTAACCGCTGTGCCACTGGGCTGGCCCATAAAATATTTTAATTGTAAAATAAAACAGATACAGAAAATTATGCAGAAGAAATATATAGCTTACATGTATGTGGTGAACAGTATTGTAGCCACCACCAGGGTCAAGAAATAGAATGTTGCTGGCGACTCCAAAAGCCCCTCCATGTTTCCCAACCCAATTGTAGCCCTCTCCCATTCTCCGAAAGTAACTACTGTCCTGACTTCTATTGTGTTTTCTTGTGTCTCTTTAAGGTTTTTATCACGTATGTTTGCACCTCTAGAACTACAGTCTTGGCCGTGTAAAACAATTTTTGATATATGTCTAAATCTACACATCCCTGCATTTCCTTTATTTTCCTTACTGTTTTATCTGTTGTAGAATCTGATGATAAATTAGAAAATTCAACATTACCCATTTGCCTTATTCCAACATTATAAACACAACAGTCTTGGAATAACGATACTAATCCTACCACAATCAGTTATGATTACTGGAATTAGTTAAATAAAATTTTATATGTTATTCCCATTCTGATAGATGGAATGTTATACTGTTAGATCATAAACCGTTACATAGGTGTTCTTTCTCTTTTAACCTTTGTGGTGTATTTGTTCTGTAAGTATATTTAATGTTCACCAAAAAAAGAGGCCAGGAGATAGCTAATAAGAGAAAGGAGGAGAGGGGCTGGGCCAGTGGCGCAGTGATTGAGTTCGCACATTCCGCTTCGGCGGCCTGGGGTTCACTAGTTCAGATCCCAGGTGCGGGCATGGCACTGCTTGGCAAGCCATGTTGTGGCAGGCGTCCCACATATAAAGTAGAGGAAGATGGGCATGGATATTAGCTCAGGGCCAGTCTTCCTCTGCAAAAAAGAGGAGGATTGGCAGCAGATGTTATCTCAGGGCTAATCTTCCTCAAAAAAAACCAAAAAAAATGAGGAGGAGAAACAAGGGGTCTAGAGGCTATAAAGTAAATTACTGTTTCAAACATATCCAAACTATTTTTGTAGTAGCTAAGGTATATTTCTGAACTATAACCCTGGTTGTAGTTACATAAAGAAAAATTTAATCAGTAATTTATATGTAAATACTAAGATAGGTGAGAGTTCTGAATACTTTTAATTTTGTTCATGAAGAGAAAAATTTCCTTTAACTAAATAATATAACCCATAAAATCATGATTACCACTTAGTTAAACACTCAGAATAATATAAATTATAAAGTGTTTTGTTTCTTTGGGATTAAAATCTGAATAGAAGTTAGACACAGTTTCGTTACTACTGTGATTTAGACAGGCCAAAATTGAGTATAATATCTTTATTTTGCTATATTAAGATATTCAGAAAGTATTCTTAAGTGTTTTATTTCTTCCCCATGTGGTTATGATTATATGCATGAATAGAATCCATGAGCATCTCTCCTAGTATTTTCTGGAGGGCAAAACACAGCTCTGTACAGTCATGCGCTGCATAACATTTCAGTCAATGATGGACCATATATACAATGGTGGTCCCATAAAATTACCATATAGCCTAAGTGTATAGTTGGCTGTACTCTCTAGGTTTGTGTAAGTACTCTATGATGTTTGCACAATGACAAAATTGCCTAATGAGGCATTTCTCAGAACATATCCTCGTTGTTAAGTGACACATGACTGTTTAGGCAAATATTATGTCTAACGTAAATATCTAGTATATTAAATATTTTTTAATGAATCAGATAAAGAAAAAGGTAAGTGAAAACAGTTCCAACAGATACCCTGTTCTTTGCCTGATCTTGAATCTTACAACGTGAACAGATATTAAACAGGAATATCGTACTATGAGGAAGAAGTAATTATACTATGCAAATTATGAGCTCATCTAAGTAGATAGAGTTCTCTGATTCCCTTTTAAGGCCAGTTAAATGTGGAATAAATGAAGACATTGTCTTTGATGTTTCCTTCTTTCTCTGTCCTTCTGTTTGTGCCCAGCATGTACTTTTTCCCAGCTCTCTCAGATGCAATTCATTATAAGCAATTGCTGTTCTCAAAGCTAACTTCAGGGAGGGAGGGGGAGGGTTCATTTTTGGCAGCTTGAAATCACTTCTGAACATAATGGGTAGCATAGGACTGAGAGAGAAAATAGTGAAACAATTCAAGGTATTTGATATGTCCCACTCATCAGAATTTCTCTCTAAGGAGGTAATCAGAAAAACCTTGTAAGATTTATGCATACAAATATTAATCCCAGGGTTTGCCAAAATTTGGAAACAGAATAAATGGCCAACAATAGGAGAATTATTGAATTAGTTGTTAGATTTAATAATATTATAAAGCTGTTTATTATTGTGATAAAAGTTCAATTTCATTACACTTCAGTATCTTATTCTTGTCACTTGAAGAGAGGCTGTTTGAAGCAGTTAACTGCAGGGAGCATTATTGACTGTATTCGATGGCAGATAAACTAATTTTAAGAAAATATTTTCTAAATCATTACTGATTTAAACCTAAATTGGAGATACAGGTACTTAGATTCCTGAACAATTACTTTTCTTCCATTAGCTTACATTTTAACAAATAGTTTGGATGATTGAAGTTCATATATAAACTGTCAGATGATAGTAAATCTCGAACATAGTTTTTTATCTATAAGTGGCTAACATGCAGAATTTTCTCCCCAGTAAGATACTGAATTTTAAGATTGGACTTCAGAGTCAGTATTTGGCATCACTTTTCTTTTTCTCTTTTTGAAAGGATTTAGTCAAGTTGCTAGAATGTTAAAGGAAAAAAAAGCAACAAAACTGACCAGAATGGTGAAGAGACTTGAAATCATGTCCTCTGAGTAGTGGTTGGAAAAGCTGGAGGTGTGTTAAAGGAGAACACCAAGGAACATTGTTATTTATTCAATAAATATTTATTATGCCAGACCTACTAAATACCTGGATTATTTTATTTATTTATACGTACATACCTAGATACAGAATATATAAGGGTAGATGAGACAAACTCCTTGACCAAATGAAGCTTATTTTCTAGTGGGTAAGACATACATACATACATAACACACTGTCAGGTACTAAATAGTTCTTTTGGGAAGAATAAAGCAATCATAAAGGGATGAAGATTGAGTGAGGCCTTAGAGAGGATGGTCAGAGACTGGATACTCTTTGAAGAATGGATTATAGGGGGATAAGGATGGAAGTGGGAGCCAGTTGGAAGACTCTTGTGGCAGTAGTAGTGGTAGAGATAGAGCTGGTGAGAAATGGTCAGATTTGCTACTTACTTTAAAGGTAGTGCTACTAAGATTTGCTGATTGGACATGGGGGAAAAGAGAGGAGTCAAAGTTGACTCCAGGGTTTGCTTGAGTGACAGTGAACAGTGGTGTCATTTGCTGAGATGGGGAATAGTGGGAGAAAATTAGATTTTGGAGGAGGAATATCAAGGTTTGATTTTGCCTGGCTTCAGAATTTGGAAAGTGGTGTCATATAGAAGAACGTATTAGATTTGTTCTTGGTGACTTCAAGGGTCTAATCAGAAGAACTTTTTGAAAGTGAGAAATGACCCCAGATACCAGAGTTCAGCTCTGGAGCCAGTGAGATCTCTGTCATGGAAGCATTGGACAGTTGGCCAGCCAGCCTCTGGGCTGTAGTGTGGATGTAAAGTTCCTTTATAACTATAGTCTTCATTGTTTATGGAGTGCTTCGTGATAGAATAGTGTAAGATAGCGGGAGGGAGATGCTGTCATTGTATCCAAGGACTAGATGAGGAGATGAAAACGTTCAAAACCTGAAAACTGTAGTATAAATTGGAGAGTTTTTATGGTCTGTTAGAGATGCCATATAACAGAGTCTAGTATGGTAGGATGTAGAAAATTATGTAGAAGAAATGAATTTTAAAGAAAGTGAAGGACTGCATTGCTATTAAGGAGATGTGCAGCTGTTCCAGACTTAAAGAACTGGCCTGTACAAAGTCATGGAGGACAGTGCTTTCCAGACTTGTGGATTTCATGGGCTGAAATATTATCTCCAGTTCCTTCCAGAAATAGGGGAAAGGATAATTGTCATAGGGCTACCAGCTTTTATTTTTTCAAGTAAGGACATCGAGAATAAGGAACCGGATGCTTTTATTGTCATTATTTCACAAAAGAAAGGTTTTTTTAATAGTAAAAAAAAAAAGGAAAAACATATTCTCAGAATAAAGTGCAGTTGTCTAAATGAGATAAATTTAGATCTATGAAAAACTCTCTACCTTGGCCTCTGTTTCTTATTTCACCAGGGTTTGGTGAAAGCTTCGTTCTGGACAAGTGCTGATTCAAAGACCTGAATTTGGAGACTGCTGTGAGGGGAAGTCAAGCCAGGAGTCTTAGTGAGAGAACAGTAAATGCTGTGTTTAGAGATCTTGGGGCAGTGTCGGTGTGGGGGAGAATAGAGGACAGTTACTGCCAGAGAGTTAGCGCCTCAGTGTTTTGAGAATTAGTAAAATTTGAAACAATGCAAGAAGAAGGCGTTGCTTATAAGTGCTTCCAAATATTGTTTGAGGAAAATTTTCTAGCAATTATGTGAGGGATGGATTAAATCGGAGGAAGACTTGAGATAAGAATTCTCTCTAGAAGGCTGCTGAAGGAAATTAACCATCAACAATTATAGAGATCCAGACTGTGGTTATGGATATGGAAAAAGATAGCACCTAAACATTGTAGAGAAAGTAATAAAATGATTATATACAGGGATCAATAAAGGTAAGTGTAATGTGGCTTTGAATGTTTTGAGTTTAGGGACTTAGAAAAACAAGGATCCTAGGAAATTAGAGGAGGTTTGATGGGATATCTGAAGTGTTCCAGATGTTATCCTCTAGCATTCTAATGGAGTAAGCATAATGGAGAAGCACTGAGGACACAGGACTGAGCCCGGAGGGATAGATGCCTATAGAATCGATGAACAGGGACATAGAGGAAACTGTAAGAGACAGGAATATAGACAGGAGCCCTGAACCATGGAAAGCAGTTACCTCCATTGAGGAGGTAACTTATTGGTAACTGATCATTGGACTTAGTTAGGAAGGCTCATTAATGACCTAAAGAAAGCAGCATTTTAAGTAATTTCAGGAACTTGAAATTCTACTGTTTGATGATCAGTTAATTGAACCGTTTCATTTTATAGATGAGGAAGCTTCTGATGTTCGCTGTTAAATACTTTCATGTATTGGGAGGAGGAAGACTCTTTTGGCATTCTGTGTGGTATATAACAGTTTAGTTTTAGATCAAGGAAGTATAAGATAGCACAAGGATTAAGATATCTTAAAGTAGGATAAAATTTTACTTCTAAAGTAATTTTTTTTTTTAATTCTCTCTACCTTATCATCAATTCAGAAGTAATTACAGCTTCAAAAATACAGTCTTTCTTAATGGATCTTCATATTCTTTAAGGAACAAAATTATTTGCTGGTGTAAATGCTAATGTTTTAAATGCTAATTATTCTCTAATTATTGTTGCTGATACCTTATTTTAAGATAAATACAAATCTGAATCATGTTTTTAGACTTTGAAAACTTCAAGTTTGTATTTTTTATTTTATACTGAAAACTACCTGTAAAATCCTTTATGTTTTAGGAGCTCCAAATGGACCAGCAAGCGAAGAAACATCTACAAGAGGAGTTTGATGCATCTTTAGAGGAAAAAGATCAATATATTAGTGTTCTCCAGACTCAGGTAAGAGATAAAAAGAAAAAGTGTGGAATTTTGGGGTAAGCAAAAATAAAGGCGTTTTGATGGGATATCTAATACATTCCAGATGATTAAAAAAAAAAACCTATTTTTAAAACTCTTTGCTTTTCCTCAGTTGATTTTAAAGGATTTTAAAGTTGATTTTAAAGTTGATTTTGATTTATTTTATCGTTTGGCTGTGATACCACTGAAAATAGCAAGTATAAAAATCGATTGCTTTGAGACTAAAGCTTTTATTTTAATTTTCCTCCATTAGCAAAAAGGTTACTGTTTACTTTTTATCCTCTCTGTATGTTTTGTTTAGTTGAGGTCATAATAGTTTATAACACTGTGAAATTTCAGTTGTACAGTAGTACTTGTCAGTAACTATATATATGTGCCCCTATAGCCCATATGCCCATTCCCCAATCCCCTTTTCCTCTGGTAACCACTAATCTGTTCTCTTTGTCTGTTTATCTTCCACATATGAGTGAAATCATATACAGTGTTTGTCTTTCTCCATTTGGCTTATTTCACTTAACATAATACTCTCAAGGTCCATCCATGTTGTTGCAAATGGGACGATTTTGTCTTTTTTTATGACTGAATAGTATTCCATTGTGTGTGTCTATATACCATATCGTCTTTATCTGTTCATCAGTTGTTGGGCACTTGGGTTGCTTCCACGTCTTGGCTATTGTGAATAATGCTGCAATGAACATAGGGGTGCATAAGTCTCTTTAAATTGTTGATTTCAAGTTCTTTGGATAAATACCCAGTAGTGGGATAAGTGGATCATACGGTATTTATATTTTTAATTTTTTGAGAAATCTCCATGCTGTTTTCCATAGTGGCTGCACCAGTTTGCATTCCCACCAGCAGTGTATGAGGATTCCCTTTTCTCCACATCATCTCCAACATTTGTTGTTTTTTGTCTTGGTGATTATAGCCATTCTGATAGGAGTAAGGTGATATCTCATTGCAGTTTTGATTTGCATTTCCCTAATGATTAGTGATGTTGAACATCTTTTCAAGTGCCTGTTGGCTGTCTGTATATTTTATTTGGAAAAATGTCTGTTCAGATCCTCTGCCCATTTTTTGATTGGATTGTTTGTTATTTTGTTGTTGAGTTGTATGAGTTCTTCATATATTTTGGAGATTAACCCCTTGTCAGATATATGATTTGCAAATATTTTCTCCCAGTTGATGGGTTGTCTTTTCATTTTGTTCCTGGTTTCCTTTGCCTTGCAGAAGCTCTTTAATCTGATGTAGTCCCAGTTGTTTATTTTTTCTTTTGTTTCCCTTGCCCGAGTAGATGGTATTCAGAAAGATCCTTCTAGGACTGATTTCAAAGAGTGTACTGCCTTTGTTTTCTTCTAGGAGTTTTATGGTTTCATGTCTTAACCTTCAAGTCTTGAATCCATTTCGAGTTAATTTTTGTGTATGGCAAAAGATAATGGTCTACTTTCATTCTTTTGCAGGTGGCTGTCCATTTTTCCCAGCACCGCTTATTGAAAAGACTTTCCTTTCTCCATTGTATGTTCTTGGCTCCTTTGTCAATGATTAGCTGTCCATAGATGTGTGCTTTTATTTCTGGACTTTCAATTCTGTTCCATTGATCTGTGTGCCTGTTTTTGTACCAGTTCCATGCTGTTTTGATTACTGTAGCTTTGTAGTATATTTTGAAGTCAGAGACTGTGATGCTTCCAGGTTTGTTCTTTTTTCTCAGGATTGATTTAGCTATTCAGGATCTTTTGTTGCCCCGTATGAATTTTAGGATTCTTTTTTCTGTTCTGTGAAGAATGTCATTGGGATTCTGATTGGGATTACATTGAATCTGTAGATTGCTTTATACTTACCGTGTAGACATTTTAACTATGTTTATTCTTCCAGTCCATGTGCGTGGAATATGTTTCTGTTTCTTTATGTCATCATCAATTTCTTTCAATAATTTCTTATAGTTTTATTATATAGGTCTTTCCTTGATTCAGTTTATTCCTAGCTATTTTGTTCTTTATTTTGCTGTTGTAAATGGGATTGTATTCTTGAGTTCTCTTTCTATTATTTCATTATTAGAGTATAGAAATGAAACTTACTTTTGTAAGTTGATTTTGTACACTGCAACTTTGTTGTAGTAATAGTTTTCCAATGGATTCCTTAGAGTTTTCTGTGTGTAAAATCATGTTGTCTGCAAACAGCGAGAGTTTCACTTCTTCCTTGCCAATTGGGATACCTGTTATTTCTTTTTCTTGCCTAATTGCTCTGGCCAAAACCTCCAGTACTATGCTGAATAAGAGTGGCGAGAGTGGGCACCCTTACCTTGTTCTTGTTCTCAGAGGGATGACTTTCAGTTTTTCCTCCTTGAGTGTGATGTTGGCTATGGGTTTGTCATATATGGCTTTTATTGTGTTGAGGTTTTTTCCTTCTGTGCCCATTTTATTGAAAGTTTTTATCGCAAATGGATATTGGATCTTGTCAGATGCTTTCTCTCTATTGAGATGATCATGTGGTTTTTATTCCTCATTTTATTAATGTGGTATATCACATTGATTGATATGCAGATGTTGAACTGTCCCTGCATCCCTAGTATAAATCCCACTTGATCATGGTGTGTGATCCTTTTAATGTTTTGGTGTATTCACTCTGCCAATATTTTGTTGAAGATTTTTGTATCTATGTTCATCAGTGATATTGGCCTGTAGTTTTCCTTCTTTGTGTACTTCTTGTCTGGCTTTGGATCAGGGTGATGTTGGCCTTGTAGAATGTGTCAGGAAGTATTCCATCTTCTTCAATCTTTTGGAATAGTTTGAGAAGGATAGGTATTAAATCTTTGCGCGTTTACTAGAATTCTCCAGAGAAGCCGTCTGGTCCTGGACTTTTATGTTTTGGGGGGTTTTTGATTACTGTTTCAATCTCTCATGATTGGTTTATTCAGATTCTCTATTTATTCTTGGTTCATTTTGGGAGGTTGTATGAGTCTAAAAATTTATCCATTTCTTCTACATTGTCCAATTTTTTGGCATATAGTTTTTCATAGTATTGTCTTATAATCCTTTGTATTTCTGTGATATCCATTGTAATTTCTCCTCTTTCATTTCTAATTTTATTTATTTGAGCCTTTTCTCTTTCTTTCTTAGTGAGTCTGGCTAAGGGTTTGTCAATTTTATTTCTCTTCTCAAAGAACCAGCTCTTAGTTTCATTGATCCTTTCTACTGATTTTTGTTTGTTTGTTTCAATTTCATTTATTTCTACTCTAATTTGTGTTATTTCCCTCTTTCTGCTGACTTTGGGCTTTGTTCTTTTTTTTCTAGTTCTGTTAGGTGTAGTTTAAAATTGCTTATTTGTGACTTTTCTTGTTTGTTTAGGTGTACCTGTATTGCTATGAATTTCCCTTGTAGGACCACTTTTGCTGCATCCCCTATGAGTTGGCATGATGTATTTTCATTTTCATTTGTCTCCAGATATTTTTTTAATTTTCCCTTTAATTTCTTCATTCATCCATTAGTTTGTTCAGTTTTATGTTGTTTAGTCTCCACATATTTGTCACTTGCCCAGCTTTTTTCTTGTTGTTGATTTCTAGTTTCATAGCATTATGGCCTGAAAAGATACTTGATATTTCAGTCTTCCTAAATTTGTTGAGGCTTGCCTTCTTTCCCAGCATCTGGTCTGTCTTTGGGAATGTTCCATGTGCTCTTGAGAAGAATGTATACTCTTCTGTTTTTGAAAGGAGTGTTCTATATGTATCTGTTAAGTCCATCTGGTCTAGTTTTTTGTTTAATTCCACTATTTATTTGTTGACTTTCTGTCTAGATGATCTATCCGTTGATGTAGGTGGGGTGTTGAGGTTCCCTACTATTATTGTGTTGCTGTTAATTTCTCCTATTAGGTCTGTTAATAGTTGTTTTGTGTATTTTGGTGCTCCTGTGTTAGGTGCATACATGTTTAGAAGTGTTATGTCCTCTTGGTGGAGTGTCCTTTATATCATTATATACTGCCCCTCTTTGTCTCTCGTTGCCTTTTTTATCTTGAGGTCTGCTTTGTCTGATATAAATATGGCAACACCTGCTTTCTTTTGTTTGCCATTAGCTTGGAATATTGTCTTCCATCCCTTCACTCTGAGCCTGTGTATGTCTTTAGAGCTGAGATGTGTTTCCTGGAGGCAGCATCTTGTTGTGTCTTGCTTTTTAATCCATCCTGCCACTCTGTATCTTTTGATTGGAGAATTCAATCCATTTACATTTAGCATGACTATTGATATATGAGGACTTAATACTGCCATTTTATCACTTGTTTTCTGGTTGTTCTGCATTTCCCTTGTTTCTTGTCCTGTATATTTCCAACTACCAATTCAGTTTGGTGTTTCTCTATGATGGTTTTCTCAGTATTTATCATTCATCACTGTTCTGATTTTTTTTTAAAGATTTTATTTTTTTTCCCTTTTTCTCCCCAAAGTCCCCCAGTACATAGTTGTATATTCTTTATTGTGGGTCCTTCTAGTTGTGGCATGTGGGACGCTGCCTCAGCATGGTTTGATGAGCAGTACCATGTCCGCACCCAGGATTCGAACCAACGAAACACTGGGCGCCCTGCAGTGGAGCGCGTGAACTTAACCACTTGGCCACGGGGCCAACCCCCACTGTTCTGATCTTTTGTTTAGTGGTTACTGTGAAATTTGTGTAAAAGATCTTGTAGATGAGGTAGTCCATTTTCTGATAGCCTCTTTTTTCCTTAGTCTAACCACATTTCATCCCTTTTCTTCTTTCTTATCTAAGTTATTGTTTCCACAACTTATTCTGTTTTGTGTTTTGAGTTTGGGGTTAAAATGAAGTGATTATACTTATTTCTGATGTTTTCCTTCCCTTTATCTCTAATGTTATAATTAAGTGTTTGCTAACCAGTTCTGATAGAGAGCTGTACTTTTCTGATTTTGTCTCTGTGTTTATCTCCTTGCTCAAGGCTTTGTAAACTCTTTTTTTTTTTTAGGTATAAGGGCCTTCTAGATCATTTCTTGTAGAAGGAGTCTTGTGGCAATGAACTCCCTCAGCTTTTGTCTATCTGGGAAAGTTTTTATTTCTCCATGATATCTGAAGTATCATTTTTACTAGATAGAGTATTCTTGGCTGAAGTTTTCGTCTTTCAGAATTTTGAATATATCATTCTACTCCTAGCTTGTAAGGTTTCTACTGAAAAGTCTGCTGAAAGCCCAATGGGGGTTCCTTTCTAAGTTATTTTCTTCTGTCTTCTGCCCTTAATTTTTCTTTGTCATTTACTTTTGCTAGTTTTACTACTGTGCCTTGGAGAAACTCTTTTAACACTGATATAATTAGGTGTTCTATTAGCTTCATTTACATGTAATTTCAGCTCCTTCCCCAGATTTGGGAAGTTCTCAGCTAGTATTTCTTTGAACAAGCTCTCTGCTGCTTTGTCCCTCCTTTCTCCCTCTGGAATATGTATAATCCTTATATTGCATTTCCTGATTGAGTCAGATAATTCTCAGAGAACTTCTTCATTTCTTTTTAGTGTTGATTCTCTCTTCTCCATCTGAAGCATTTCTATGTTTCTGTCCTCTAGATTACTGATTCTGTCCTCCAGAATATCATGTCTGTAATTTTTTAAAGAGACCAGATTTTTCTTTATAGCATCCATTGTGTTTTTTTTATTGCCAACATTTCTAATTTTTTTATATATATAGTTTCAATCTCTTGTGAAGAATTCCCTCTGTTTGTTAATTTATTCCTGATTTCATTGAACTGTCTTTCTGAGTTTTCTGGTAGCTCATTGAGAGTCTTTACGATAACTATTCTCTATCATTTAGATTGTAAATTTCTGTGACTTCAGGATTGATTTCTGGGTGCTTGTCATTTTCCTTCTGGTCTGGACTGTTAATATAACTCTTCATGCTATTTGATGGAGTGGACTTGTGACGTCTCATAGTGGTAGAATCTAGTTGCAGATTCTACCTGCTGCCATAGGAGGGGGCAGGAGCTGTGTATTTTGAGCCTGCTGTAATCTCCAGCAGCTGTGCCTGAACTTTGGAAGCTGTGTCAACTGGAGCCTGCCTGCGTTTGCCTGCTGGCCACTGCTACTTTACATATGTAGGAGCACAGGTGCTCTGGCATGGGTCCCCTGCTCTAACCGACCAGCCAAGCTGGTGTGCCAGGTGTGGTGGGGAGGAGCACTTTCTTTATTGCGTGTGTGACCCCAGGGGCGCTCCCACTCTGCACTCGCTGTCTGCCCTCCTGGGCTGCTCAGCTTGGTGAAGACGCCTCTGCAACTGCTTAGCCTCCTTGGTGTGGAGCATTCCCACAGGCTGGGAGGCAACTCCGAGAGTGAAGGTGTTCCTGCAGAGGGCTGCTTTCTCTCCATGGCTGCTGTGTGAGGTCCTGTGCCCTAGATCGCTGCTGTTTGGGAGGGAGAGGAAATCCCCTTACCTCTTTCCACTGCCTCCCGAGGGGTCCAGCACCCCCAGCTTCAGATGTATGTCTGGCATGGATCTCTCAGACATCTGTTGTGTTGTGTGAATGTTCTCTGTTGGTTTATGAATGACCTTTTCGTCGTATCTTAGGGGAGATTGACTAAGGGAAGAGCTCACTCTGCCACGATGCTGATGTCACTCATCTCTATCCTCTCTCTGTTTTAAAGAAAGTACTGCTGCCATAGATTCTTTTGAATCATTTTTTCTCATGAAGCACATTCTTTTTTCAGGTTTCTCTGCTGAAACAACGGTTACGAAATGGTCCGATGAATGTTGATTTACCGAAACTGCTCCCGCAGATGGAACCACAGGCTGAAGGTGACACTAAAGAAAACAGAGAGAGTGATGTAGAGCCAGTGGGTAAGCTTCATCTTGTCAAAAGGTTAATTTAAAAACTGGAGGAGGGGGTGCCAGCCCTGTGGCTTAGTGGTTAAGTTCACACCGCTCTGCTTTGGTGGCCCAGTGTTTTGCCATTTTGGCTCCTGGGTGCAGACGTGGCACCACTCATCAAGTCATGCTGAGGTGGCATCCCACATAGCATGACCGGAAGGACCTACAACTGGAATATACAACTATGTACTGGGGGGCTTTGGGGAGAAGAAGGAAAAAAGAAAAGATTGGCAACAGATGTTAGCTCAGGTGCCAATCTTTAAAAAACACAACAAAAACAACTAGAGGAGGATATTGGGAGATTCCAGGGCATAAGCTAGTAAACATGGGCTGAGATAGAAGTCAAGTGTCCTTGATCTTAACATTTCCAGAACAATGCAAGGGTCTTTGTTGTTTTTTGGGTTTTTTTGTTTGTTGTTGTTACTCAGTAGAAAGCATCTAAGTAATTGTTTTAAGACTTGAAAGTCAATGGGTAGCACCATGTTTTCGTTGTAATTCAAGTTCATTTATTATATTATACTGTTTTATTTATAGCAGTAGCTACATTTCATATGAACATGTCAGTTTCAAGTTAATGAATGTGCTATTTGTAATTATTTGGCTATAAGTTTTTAAGTAGTATTGCTTACACAGTTAATAGTTCTACATTCAAAGATGCCTGGGGCCGGCCCTGTGGCTGAGTGGTTAAGTTCTTACACTCTGCTTTGTTGGCCCAGGGTTTCGCCAGTTCGGATCCTGGGTGCGGATATGGCACTGCTTATCAGGCCATGCTGAGGTAGCATCCCACATAGGACAACCAGAAGGACCTACAACTAGAATATACAACTGTGTATTGGGGGGCATTAGGGAGAAGAAGAAGAGGGAAAAAAAAGATTGGCAATAGATTTTAGCTCAGGTGCCAATCTTTAAAAAAAAAAAAATTATAAAAAAAAGAAAGATGCCGTATTTGCCCTATTACTTGCTTTCTAACTGCAAAAGAAGCAATGGTTAAATTTTGTCTTAAAATCTGTTTATAGCCCTCCCTACTCTTTGAGGCTTTGAGGTACATGTTCAGTAAAATTCCTCCTTTTCATTTGCTAGCTTTCTCTTAAAGAGAGTTTGATAAACTTTTGGTTCAGCTAGGGCCAGAGTAGGTGCTGAGCAGCTATCTAAGTGAGTAACCAACTTGTAAGGGGTCCCGAAATTCCCGTGGGATGTGCAACCTTCCCTCATAAGTGTAAGGATATGGAGAAAGCTGTACTTACCAGAACTCCTTTTGGGAAGAGATTGGAATGCGTTAGAAGGAATGCTTTATTAATCCTTTTGGGATAGGAGCTAAAACACAGGGGACACTTTGGACTAACAAAAGATGGTCATCATAACTGTCTTGTAAGGTAGATCGATTCAGTTAGTGTTAGTTAACTACTGAGTGTTGTGTGCCATCTGGGGTGGGGTTGAAGCACAGAGGAGGTAAATGCACTACTCACCTTCTTCAAATAAAGGTCAAACAAATAGTGAAAGAGTAGAGGATTGAAAGGGCCCCCTCTCGTTGATCTGGCTCAGAGTATAGCAGAGTGTTGGGATAAGAGTACACTCTTGTGAACTAATAGAGTAACTGTTCCCAGGGAGCCCTTATATTTCTTACTGACTGCCCCTGCTTATGCTGCTTTATTGCTAATAGTGGGAGACGGAGCTTCTACTAAAACTCTGGAAATACTTCAGCAAAGAGTTAAGCGTCAAGAGAATCTACTGCAGCGTTGTAAGGAAACAATTCAGTCGCATAAGGAACAATGTACACTGTTAACCAGTGAAAAAGAGGCACTGCAAGAACAACTAGATGAACGACTTCAAGAACTAGAAAAGATGAAGGTAAAAGAGCAAATGGGTTTAGTTGAATGTAGCCCTGTAAAGTTAGATCTGTAGGCCCCAGCGTGGCCTGCACCTCCTCCGGAAAGCCTTCTCCCTTCCTCCATAGACAGCATGGAGAGGGCAACTGAGTGCCCTGGGCCTCGTAGTGTTTACCATACTTTTGAGACGCCCTGTGTACTTTCTCCTACTAAACTGTGAGAAGTATCCAAATTAGATAAAATGTTTAGAGTTCTCATATGAGGAGAAGCTTTATTAGAGATGGAAATGAATTTTTAAAATTTTTTTAGGAGCTTCATATGGCTGAGAAGACTAAACTTATCACTCAGTTGCGTGATGCAAAGAACTTAATTGAACAGCTTGAACAAGATAAGGTAAAACAACAACACTTATGATACTAAAATTTGTCAGGGGGCCCCAAAACTCACTTTTGGGAGCAGTTGAAAGCATTCAGACTTGTGCTTTCCAAAATGACTGCAACTGCTTCCACGAAAAATCTTTTTGTTTTAATTTTTAGATTTATATAACTGTTAGCATTAGTTTTGTATCATGTGAAGCTGATTCTCTGTGATTTCTTGATCTCAGTCAGCATTTTGATTTCTAGGTTAGAATGATTTGCAAAGCAAATCTGTTTATAGTACATAACTACTTTTTAGAGAAAAGTTAAATTATTTATAGTTAAGACCCTACTAAATGTGAATGATAGAAGTATTGTCTTTCAAATATAATGAAACAAAATCTCTCAGATAAATTGCCTAGAAAGTAATGAAGTGGTAATAAAGCTATTAGCATAAACAGAAATTTCTGCAAATGAGGTTTAGAATATATAGGGGTGAGTGGCATTTTAGAGTTGGATCAGGAGCTATAGCTGTGGCAGCAAAGACAATTGAAAAATTTGTGGGTACATAGTTTTGACTTAACTCTTTCAGCCCCAAGTTCTTGGGTCATTTTTTTAAAGCAGCTCCCAGGTAGTAACACACCACCCACCATTTTCTTTAATATGCTATTTTGTAGCTACAGGATTTTAAGTGGCCATGTAATTAAGAACATGTCAGAGGTGTTCTGCTATTGAAATGTATTGGCAATCTTTTCATTCTTTAATATCATTTTGCTAGATTCTACTCTGTAAGCTGTATGAAGGCCCACTTTTTAAAAAAACCAACTTTTTATTATGAAAAGCTTAAAATATTTACAAAATTAGAAAGATAAATAATATGAATTCCTGTGAACCCATCAACAAGCTTCAACAGTTAACATCTCATGGTTAATCTTGTTCCATCTGTATGTTCCCAGTCTCCATTATCTTCCACCCAGGATTGTTTTATAGTGAATCTAAGAAATCTTATCATTTCTTCCATATGTATGTTGATGTATCCTTAAAATAAAGGACTCTTTATTTTTATAACAATATAACCACATTATCATGATCACATCTAAATTTAATAATAATTCCTTAATCAGATCAACAATCTAGTAAGTTTCAGATTTTCCCTTTTGTCTCATACATTTTTTCCCCCATTTTTGTGAATCAGCGTCCAAATAAGGTTCTTTCATTGCAATCGGTTGATATGACTCTTAAGAATTCTTTTAATCTATAGGTTCCACCACCCTCTTTCTCTCTCTCTCTCTCTTTTTTCCTGTTGTGATTTGGTTTTTGAAGAAACTGAAGGCCCACCATTTTGCTTTGAAATTTTGTATAATAATGCCCCACTTACCTGGTTTTGTAATATTAATCATCTGAAAGAGTCGTATCCTGAAACGGGTTGACAAACCCTAGCAGTAAGGTAATAATCTTCTTAGGGCCGTAAAATACCTGTCACAAAGTCTTATTTTTCAAGAGACAAGTTGAATCTCCCCATTTTTTGTTAGTTGTGAATGACTGATTTAATATATAATCTTTGATTATCTTTTTCCCCCTAGTGACCTTTATTTCTTGTGTAGATTATCCAGAAAGTGGGAAGACAGTAGCAATTAGCAAATTGGAGGAATGGGGGTGCTTCACTGACAATAGTAAGGAGTAGTGGTGGGACCGGAGACTGTCACAAGAGGAAACAGAAAACCAGCCAGATCTGTGCTGCAGTCTTGGTCCTTCCAGTGTCGCAGTGGTAATCTTACATTCTCAGCAGCCTCTTGAGGCTCTCCCCATGTTGTAGTACAGATCAATAATTATAGTTCATGATGGTCCTGAGCCAACTACAAAAGCTAAACTGTTTACTAAGACAGGGAAAATTCTAGCAAACATGTATAGAAAGATTATAAAATATTTTGACTAAAATATTTTTAGTACTTAAAAAATTAAACTTACTATTAAAATAATTTTTTACATCAAAAACACCCTGATATCATGCCAGGTAGCTGAGATTATTGTGGTATATAGTGCAGAATACAGACCTCAGTTTGGGAAATAATGAAATAATTCTTATGCTGTATTTAGTAAGAAATACTGTCTTCTGCCTTTTAAAGTAGGTTTGATATGTGCTACTGATGATGCAGTTTTGTTATACAAACACTTTATAGTCTGCACTTCTGTTTAGGGAATGGTAATAGCAGAGACAAAACGGCAGATGCATGAGACCCTGGAAATTAAAGAAGAAGAAATTGCCCAACTTCGTAGTCGCATCAAACAGATGACTACCCAGGGAGAGGAATTACGGGAACAGAAAGAAAAATCTGAAAGAGCTGGTAAGAACTCAGGGGTTACTTGTTTTATGTTAGAGCTCAAAAGTCATGTAAAGTGCTTGACCAACCAACATTTAGAAAAATTTGTTAAATATTGATAAAATGCTTGACTGTGGAGACTCTTTATAAGACATAGAACTGTTCCTTAGAAGAGGCATGGGTTGGTAAACTGGTCTAGGGGCCAGATTCAGCCCAGGCATGGCCTATTTATGTAGGGCTTTCAGGCTAGGAATGTCTTTTTATGTTTTTAAGTAGTTGGAAGAAAAATAAAAATATGTGATGGAGACCATATATGGTCTGCAAAGCCTAAAATATTTACTGTCTGGCCCTTTATAGAAAATGTTTGCTGACCACTGCCTTAGAGCATCAAAATTCACGCTTACAATTTTGGAACTCCCTAAGTAGGCACATCATGGTCCATATTACATAACTGCTACCTTATGGATGCTCTAGGGTAAACAAAAAGTATAGGATATAGTCTGCTTTTTAAGAGAATAATGAATAATTTAGTGTTATACCTAATAGCATTATATTTTGACACAATAAATACTAATCTATAAAGTATAGAGGCCAGCAAGCTACAATACGGAGTAATGCTGGGAAAGAAAGGGGAGATGTTAGAAAGTGGAGACAGCAGAATGAACTGATGCCTTCAGGTTGGTGAGGAAGTGAGTTTTGAGTTGGGCCTTGAATAATGAATAGAGTGGGCCTAAGCAGAGAGATGGGGACTGCACGTATTTCAGATGCTGCAAGACTGTAAACAGGCACAGTGACCATAGTGGAAGTGTGAATCAACTGACAACCATTCTTGCTAAAATGGGAAATGAGGTTGCATTGTGAAGGAGCTATTAAAATCGTAAAAGGTGAGCAGCTGAATTTACACTTTGGTCTACAAGGCAAAAGGAAAGCGTAATGTGATGGAAGCTAGTGTTTTATGTAGAAAAGAAATAAAGTGGAAAGTCAAACTTAGAAGCAAAAGTAGAAATCCAGATATGAGGGACTGAAAGTTTTGGTCACTTTGACTAGGATTGTGGATTTTGGAAGGAGAGGAAGAGTATAATCTGCAGAATTTGGTATCTGATAACTTGGAGGGGCCAGAGAAAAGGAGAAATCTAGGATGACTCCAAGGTTTTAAATTTAGGAGACTGAGTAGTGTGAAATCAGAATAGGAAATCTAAATGGAGAAGTTTAGGAATGGAGTGAAATGATGAGTTTGCTTAGGTACTTTGAATTTGAGTCAATCATGAGATTTCCAAATGGAATTGACTTGTAGGAATTTGGAAATAAGAAACTGGAGCATGTTTCAGGAGTCATTAGGTTAAGGTGGATCCTACGGTTAAATTTGTAGAAGAGGCTGATTTCTCCGAAAGATGAAGTTTTGCGGTAGTAGTAGTGGCAGCAGCAGCTGCAGCTGTTACTGCTAACACTTACTCAACCTCCATGTGCTGCTGCTGCTGCTGCTGCTACTACTACTACTGATAGCCAACACTTAGTTATTTTATGTAAGGCTCTGTTAGAAACGCTTTACTTGTTTTTACTTGTGTGTACACTTGTATTTATTCTTCACAGTTTCTATGAGATAGGTACTATTATTATCCTCATTTTACAAATAAGAAAACCCAAGAAAATAGAAGTTAAGTAACTTGCCTATGTTCATGCACAGAGAGTAAGTGTATAGTCAGGATTGGAATCCAGGCATTTTGAGTCCCGAGTCTGTGCTCTTAACCATAGAGAGCTTGAGTTTGGCAGAGAGAAATAAATGAGAAAAAAAAGTTACCCAAAAAGTAATAGGAATTGTGGATAGTTATGCTTTTGGGGAGAATATGAGAGCGTTTCCAGAAGTAGGGAAGGTAGGATGAAGACTTTAAAAAAGGTCTTTGAGTTTGGTGAGAACTTGATTCCTAGGACGCAGTTTCGGAAGTGATTTTAGAAATCAGATTGTAAGGTTTAAGGAGAGGAATGGTCTGGATGAGAGAGGTAGCTGACACCAAATGTGCTCATAAATATCTCCCCACCTCCTTGCAGTCGTTTTATTGATAAGTGGCTGGGGATTTAGTTAATGAATTTGTTCCCAGTAAACCTAAGAAAATTTCCTGTCAGGGGCTGGCCTGCTGGCACAGCAGTTAAGTGCGCACGTTCTGCTTCAGTGGCCCGGGGTTCGCTGGTTTGTTTCCCGGGTGCGGACATGGCACTGCTTGGCAAGCCATGCTGTGGTAGGCGTCCCACATATAAAGTAGAGGAAGATGGGAATGGTTGTTAGCTCAGGGCCAGTCTTCCTCAGCAAAAAGAGGAGGATTGGCAGCAGTTAGCTCAGGGCTAATCTTCCTTAAAAAAAAAAAAAAAAAAAAAATTTCCTGTCAGAAAATATTAGTAGACAACATCTCTCAGAATATAACCTCCGAAGACTTACTTGAAGCTGTTTGAGAGTTGTGAGACATTGTTCAACAAGTTTGCTTTCAGCAAACAGAGCACCTAATCCATAGTCTCAGCTTCTCGTGTCAAGCCTTTCCATGTTTGGGACTGCTTTTGTTGACTACTATACCCAGTCAAGAGAAAATAATGCTGGCTGAAGGATTAAATTTTCTTCAGTATTGGGATGCATCTTGTAAGGAGGTAGAAACCCATGAATAAATATCAAGTCGAAAGGGGTAAATGATGAAATAGTAAATGAAATATGCAGTTAATTCACATATAGGATAAAATTTTCCCAGAGAACTCTTCTAGTCAGCTCTTTAATAGTACAGCCTTCCTTTTCTTGCTTCTCCAAAACACAGATATATTTTGTCTTTCAATGTGATTTTCATAAGAGTATAGTTTTGTAAAAAATTGATAGCCTATGAGAAACTTGTCTGTTAATAGTACTGTCAAAATATTAAAAATAAATTAATAGGGGCTGGCCCCGTGGCCGAGCGGTTAAGTTCGCGCGCTCCGCTGCAGGCGGCCCAGTGTTTCGTTGGTTCGAATCCTGGGCGCGGACATGGCACTGCTCATCAAACCACGCTGAGGCGGCGTCCCACATGCCACAACTAGAAGAACCCACAACGAAGAATACACAACTATGTACCGGGGGGCTTTGGGGAGAAAAAGGAAAAAATAAAATCTTAAAAAAAAAAAAAAAATAAAAAAATAAATTAATAAATACTTAGATAATTAAGATTTAAAGGTATTTAATATAGATTTACTTTGGAAAGTCTTTGGACCACACAGTTATGAGGGCTTTTATAGATATTTAAAAATTATATTGTAGTCATAATTATTGAGGGCTATGATAGAAAGTTGTAACAGAGTGATTCTACTTTGAAGATACTGACTTTTAAATCTATAATGAAAACTACTTTTGCACAGCAGGTACATTTTATCTAATGGTCTTAGTTGAGTCTGAGGAGAACTGTTCAAATATAAAATGGTTGTTAGTTCAAATATAAAACACATATGCTAATTGCCAGAATTCCAATTTAATACTAAAAGTAAGAAAAAGGTCTTTGAAAGGAAGTAGGGTTTCCACACACAGTTTGTGAACATCATCTGGCTCTTGGAGAGTTCAATTGCTCTATTAAATATTTGTCTTCCTTTCTTAGAGTTAAAATTCAAAGGCTAAACACAAAAGAGCTGGCCATGTGAAGGAAACATTATCATTCAAGCTTGCAGTTGTTAAGATTTTTAGAAGTAAATATGTCTATGTAGAACGATTATCAGAGAATATGAACTCTATTCACCTATAAAAAATTTAATTCTGATATATTTAGTAATTCTTGACATGTAGATATTAATAGACAAATAACTAATTTCTTTGGCTCACTTATTCTGGAGGTCAGAAGTAGCTAAAGTACATTCTCCACTACTTTTCTTGGAAAACAATCTATTGTACTGCTGTTCTTAGTTTTTCTAGATGAACTGTGGTGTCTCCCATATGTTGGAGGACAAAGGAGATCTGAATGTCTCCTCTGATTTTAAATAGAACAATTCTATCATAAAATACTGAGATGTTGAATACGGTGACATGCCAACTTTAGAATGCTATATCATCCTGTAGTACTTATTCTACTCTCTAGGGGAATTGTTAGGCCTGCTTTTTGAAGTATGATACTAGGGCACTCTTGTTTTGCTAAAATTATCTATTTTAGTGGATAAAGAAAACCCAAAATAAATATATTTGTTACAAGCATTTTACTGCAACCGTTGATAGTATTCCTTTCTAGGTGTTACTTGAAAATAGATGGTCATATCATCAAGTAACCAGATTTTAAGCTTGGAGAAGTCTGGTGATTTAGCTTAAGTGCCTAATGCTGTATTTTAGTGATAGTATTATTACTAGTTGTCTAGAATATTCTCTCTTCAGTGCAGCATCAATGTAGAACGTTAATGCTACTGAAGTTCATGCTAGTCTTGGCTATTTTGTGTGTGTGTGTGTGTGTGTTTTAATTGGGGTAGGAGGTGGGGATAGCTGGCTAGTTATTAATGAGGTGTACTACCAGAAAAAATTGGAAAACAGAGAGAATGAAAGCACATCGCTGTTGTTTCAGTATACTTCCATTTAGTCTTTCCTCCAATCTTTGCTTTTATATTATTGTAATCATATTGTACATACAATTTTGTATGCTCATTTTTCTCCATTTAGTATTATATTAGGAGTACTTTTACATGTTGCTAGAGTACTAACATATTTTAATGGCTGTGTCACAATGCATGTACATCATTTACTTAACCATTTCCCTACCTGTCAACATCTAGATTATTTTATATTTTCAGTATTATGAATAATACTATAACAACTTTGTGGTACAGTTTATTCCATCTTTGAATTTTTTCTCAGGATAAATTCTTACCCATAGATTTTTAGTCTTTTTTGTTCATTACCTTTAAGTGATTTAAATATAGCCATTACAGAAAAAGAACCCACACCACAGTGTTACCTCCCTTTCCCATTAAATGTTCTTGCCTACAATTATGCAGAATGAATAAAATATTCTGCTTGGATTAGGAAAGTTTCCACAGTGCACTATCTTTTGTAAACTGTGTTTCCCTTTCATGTACCCTGTCTTTGCCGAAGTTATGTGTTTTATATGACTGGCTGCATTTAAAAACTTCGATTAACTCATAACATTCTTTGCTTTTTTATTGCCATGTTGTGTTTGTGCAGGAAATAAGTTTTTTATTCATTTTTATAATATAGGCCTGATATACGAAAGACATTCAGCGGAACATACTTATTTGATGTTTGAAGGACCCTTTAAAATAGAGTTTATGTATTTAAATGATGTATAAGATTTATGCATATTTATATAACAAACAAAAGTCTCGTGTATATTTAACTGCTTTGTTAATTGCTGATGATTTATGTAACATACTTTTCTTGGAGTCTTAAGTCTCACAAAACATCTTATTTTTGTGCATCCACACATGCCAATAAGTGAATCATGGTGCCTTTCCCAAGCCTTGTATGAACAGGACTGGGGTAAGGGCTATTTTTTTTTCTTATCATGGGTATTTAGAATAAGCTTTACAAAGAAAATTCCATGTTTCTCAGGCAAAAAATGTTTGAAATAAAGTAAAATTTGTCTGCTATGTTAGAGAAGTAATATGTACATATTTTGGCACTAAATGAATACCTGATGGAAAAATTTATTATTTTAAATGGAATTAGATTTTCATTTATGTAACAGTCATGTATTTCTAGGTGCTTGATACATTTTTACAGTAGTAGCATCCATATATTTAGATAGTCATTGTCACTCTGCACTTTTGTCCCTGGCAATGTCACTGTTACTGGAAAACATCAGCACATGGAAGAACACATTTCTTTGCTACAGAATCATATTTTCAACTTAATTAAATTTACTTAGCTTTAGTGTAATATTTTTCAAGATCAACCTGATGTTTTCAAGGTATTTACTAGATAAATTTGTGTAGTTAATGTAAGGAATGCATGAAACTTTGGATAAATGTGTAAAATTTTTAAAGGTCAAAGCATAGTCAGTATAGAGAATGAATCTTGTTATATGTTTTGGATAGTGACTAAAAAAGTAGATTTCCATTGCAGATGTGATGCTAAATTTCTGAAGGCCTCAATTTATCTGTAAGTATTGCACTATCTAATTTGTGCCGCTAGGTGGTAGTATTATTTTATTTTCATTTGTGTAAACACTAGATGAATAGTTTTCAAGGTTTTTGATCTCAAGGACCTCTTTACACGCTTAAAACTTACTGAGGATTCCAAAGGGCTTTTGTTTATGTGCGTTATGTGTAGCGGTATTTATTGTATTAGAAATTAAAACTAAGAAATTAAAAAAATATTTAGTTCATTTTAAAGTAACAATTATAAACCTTTTGCATGTTAATATAAATACTTTTATGAAAATTAGCTATATTTCCCAAAACAAAATTTAGTGTGAAGAATGGCCTTGTTTTACGTTTTTACTTATCTCATTATTTGGCTTAGTAGAAGATAGCTGGATTTTCATGCTTGTTTCTGCATTCAGTCTGTTGTGATACCTTATTTTGGTTGAAACCTCATAAACCCTCTGAAAGGGTCTCGGGACCCCAGGATCTTTGGAACGTACTTTGAAAACTTTTGCTCTAATTATTCACAGGGGGCTTGATGATTGGGTGGGAATTCTAATAAACAAAATTCTTTTTATTGCTTTTTCTTTTAATTTGCATTTCATTCATTTTTTAGTACTGCGTGTTTTTTTTTAGTTTAATACCACATGCATTTTAGCAGCTTTTTTGCTGGGATAAAGACATAGACACTGGCTTACTTTATTCATTCGTGATGTTATTAATTAGCTTCTTAGGGTCAACAGTTAATTTAGAGGTTGGCGGCCTTTCCACACTTCTGCATCTTTGTTTATTCCCTGCAGTGGAAGTAGAAGTGGGTCTTGATATCCTTATAGTAAAGTGTTCTCTGGTGCCCTGCAACAAAACAGTAGTGCTCCCTGGAATCTCAGAATTCTGGCACTTGTTGTTACCATTAGGATGTAACGGTACAACAATGTGACAAGAACGATTGTTGTTACGGTAAGGACGTTGAGGGTGAGGAGGCTAATGGGGTGAAGTGGCAAAAGCAAATGCTGCATTCTTCCTAGCTTTACCTAAGGATTAGTTCTTTTATTTCCCTCCCCCTCTTATTACCTCTACTGTCTTTTTGTGAAAAGTTTTCTTTACATCACTTGGTGCCTCGCATATGCTTGGCAGACGGCAAACATCCAATAAATATTTGATGAATGAACATTTGGATTATTGAACTGTAGATTGACAGCCTTTTTCATGTAACTCTTATAGTGAGCATTTGTTCATTTTTGTAATTCCCATGGATGTGAGTGAACCTCGTCTAAAGTGGAAAGTGAGGAGCTGGCAATAAAAGGCCTGCCTCACATTTTACTTTTGACACAGGACCATTCTGAAGGTTCGTTAAATTTTTGCCTATAAATATTTTCAAAAAACTTTTTTAAAATAAAATTGCCTGAGATACATTGAATTTTGCTTTGGAAGAACACAGTGTGTTCTTGCAACATTTAGTGGCAGTTCGTGCTTAGCTTTCCCCTTGATGTGTGCTGACTGTGGTTTTCCCGCGCACTCTTGCATGTTGGCAGAAGACTTGTCAGCTGTGGCTGATGCATGCTTTCTTTCTCCCCACTCACTTACCCTTTGTTGGCAATTGGAAGATAAATTATGTAGACATTCAGAACATACTTCTTTAGCACTCACATTAAAATCCTAGCATAGTTTCATTTGGGGAAGAGTGAGGAATTCACTTTTAGACCATTATAGGCTATGGACACCACTTTACTGTATCTGGTGGTCGCAAGGTTAGGTGAGGCATTTCTGGTTAGTCAGAAAACTCAGTATATCCTCCTTCAACATTGAAATGGGTCTCATTTTTGGAGGCAGACTACCTCTCAGGAAGTGGCTTCACTTGCGGTACAGTGTAGAATCCAGAATGGGTTTGAAATATGTTTTCTATATGTGGATATGTGCAGTGTGTTTTACTGCTTTTTTTGGGTATTTAACATTGCCGTAAAGCAGGATGGAGAAGGAAAGCAGTGAGTTTTTGTGTCTCTCAGAGGTATAACACGGTAACATTTTGTTGAGAGTTAGAAGCCATCAGTAATTGATTGGTTCAGAAATTCTGGTTTAGTAGGATATCTTATTGTTCAGCTGAGCTTAATTAATGTCAGCATTCTTAGTTTTTAAAAATAATGTAAGGTAAGGATTGTTCCTTAAATCTAAGTTAAAGTTCTACCATCAAGCCTGTATATTCAGCTTGATTTATCATCTGAAGGAAAAGTTAGATGCCTCAGTTATTGTATTTCAATGAGGATGTTGAAATAAAATATTTCAAAGGTTTCTTTGTAGGTGTAAAATTATATGATTCTCTGACATGGTGGCAGAGGGTGGGAGAGAGGATTAAATTTAGATGAAAAGAACTGTGGAATCAGATCTATGCTACTTTAATCATTATATGATGGATAATCAAGTGACTTAGGAAAACTCTTTCAGTGGATTAAAACTAAAGTTAGTATATAATATAGGGGAATATCCTAAAATTTACCAAGTGTGGTTGGAAAACTTAATTATTCAAAATTATATCTAAATAGGAATTTTGTAACATGGGCTTTTTGTTGTTTGAATATTTTTATACTGTACTGGATTCTGGAATTTTAAAAATGTGTGAAAACAAGGGAAATTCACTTGAGATTGACTATATACAGGTTTTTAAAATTTTTTTAATTGATAAAAGTTTTTCATTTAATACTATTTTGCTGGAAGAATATCAAAACTATCTTCAGGTTCTCCAGAGCCTGATTTAAGATATTACTATGAAGTGCTTAGAATTGCTAAGATACAGTTTTACATGCAGTAATGAAAAGATGCTGATGACAGCCAAGCATTAAAAAACATTGTCATTCCTTTTTCCATATTTTTCTTTCCCAGATTTAAACCTTCAGCACAAGTTAAGCAGTAAGCACTCTGTTACAGAAGCTATTTCCCATAATCGATCACTTTACTTGACTGATTTTTAAGAAATTAGGAAACAAATTTCTTGTTAGTAGCAAGAGATAGTTCTTTGTGCTTAACACTAAAAATTATAGTAAAAGAATATCTAAATAAAGCAAAGACAACATGTTTCTTTAAATAGTTTATTTTCCAGCATATTTATATCTAAGGATTATCATCTTGGTGTTTCAGGCAAATACCAGTAAAGTTAGAGTAGAAATATTTATACCTGATTTCAGTTAATTAATATTCCTTTGAAATTTAGACTCATTTGAGCATTGATTTTATGTTTTGGGCATATAAAATGAGCAAGCTGGCTAAGTTTTTTTAATATCAAAGATAAATGGTTGCCAGAGAAGTTATTTTTTTAAGTGTTGAAAAAATTAAGTTGTTTCCCAGTTGTTACCAGAATTCAGCCTTTCTCTTGTCTGTTTCTATACCTAATACAATTTTCTGTTAAGAAAATGCTTTCAACCAGATGTTTCTTCAGGTATGCAACTGCTGTGCCCAGCCCACTGTCTGTTAAGCCAAGTTGTGGTTAATAAAAGGGCTTTTTTTCTGAGATACCGTAGGCTGAAGTCCCACGTTTGTTATACCACTGGGAGTGAAAATACTACATATGTGAATGAACTGTCTCCCTTGGACATAGTTTCTTGATAGGATTAAAAACCCATCTTGAAAGTTGACATTTTATCATAGTCCATCTCTATGGTAAAGAGAAGTCTGGTGTCTTCTATTCTGTGATGGCTAAAGGAAATAATCTAGGATGATAATAGCAGTAGGATTTTGACAGGGTACCATTATGCCAGGGGAGAGAGAGAGCGCGCGAGGCTGTATGTGCAGGTGCATGCATGCACACACATACATATACAATGCACACATGCATACATATGCACAAATACACATATCCATGTATACACACAAATATATATAAACACACACACATATGTATTTTTGGTGCCAAGTTACCCAGCTGTTGCATCCATCCTATCAATTTTGCTGGGTGAGCTCTTTGGCCTCCTTAAAGATCTTACTACTCTAGCCTAAATGATTGATTTTGCAGGCCCTAAATTCTTCCTTATCTCACCCAAGAATTCCCTGCTGGTAGTGCTTTTCTGTACACTGTTGAATCAGGTAAAAGTTTCTTTCTTGTTAACAGCTCTAGTTTGAAACTTATACAAGTAGTAGCTTTCATTTCAAAATACATTGTTTAAATATGTAATTCAGCCAGTAAATGTTAAAGAAAAAACTCCAAAACTCTGCTCTTTTATTAGATGGTTAAGAGGTTTTTAAAAATAAGATTAATCAAAGAATGATTTTTCCGTTCTTAAAAATGTCCTAGTGAGAACATAATAGTATTACGTAATTATTGGTAGTAGGTAAGTTAAGAACTGCGTAGCAAACAAAAAAGCAATTGATGTTTATTTAGTATAGAAGTAGGTACAAGTCTTCATTTCTTTGAATTTGCTCTTCATAAGGACCCTTGTGGGGGAGTGGGGAGCCTTTAGTAATTTAATATTTTTTTCAGACTCCTGACCTTAAGCTCATATAAGCAGTCTCAAGATTTGAATCCAGAACTCAGTGACAGATTGATTTCAGTGGCTTGGTTGAACTACTTGGAAATATCTGTTGGCTTAAAACAATGATGAATTTTTTAACCTGTCCTGCTACTGCTGCTCTTAGTTCCCATAAATTGAATGTAAAACACTAGCTCAATGATAGTATTTCTTGAGATACCTCTTTTCTGCTGTTTTCATTATAGCTTTTGAGGAACTTGAAAAAGCCTTGAGTACAGCCCAAAAAACAGAAGAATCACGGAGGAAAATGAAGGCAGAAATGGATGAACAAATAAAAGCTATCGAAAAAACAAGTGAGGAGGAACGCATCCATCTTCAGCAGGAATTAAGTCGGGTGAAACAGGAGGTTATTGATATAATGAAAGTAAGAATAATTCTCGATTGAAATGAGCCACAGAAATTTTGAAATTTAAGTCTTATGCTTTTCCTACAATCTTTGATTATAAGCAAGAGTTAATTTGTATTTTAGTCCTTGACCATTTCATTATGTTCAGGATATAGGAAAAAAGCACTTTGATAGAAAAATGAATTTACATCTTATACTTCCCAGAGATATTCTCTGCATATAATTTCTCTTTTATGTTTTATAATCCTCTCTTTAATTTTCTTTTTTTTACATGAAAGATAGCATGTTACATATACTATTCTATATTTCTCTTTTCCACTTAATCTGTCTTGGAGATTGTTCCTTATTGAAAATTTTTAATGATGCCTCATTTTAACCAAAACAGCATGATACTGGCACAACAACAGACACACAGATCAGTGGAACAGAATCAGGAGCCCAGAAATAAACCCACACATCTATGAACAGCTAATTCTTGACAAGGGAGCCAAGAACATACAATGCAGAAAGGAAAGACTCTTCAATAAATGGTGCTGGGAAAACTGGACAGCCTCATGCCAAAGAACGAAAGTAGACCATTATCTTACAGCATACACAAAAATTAACTCAAAATGGACTAAAGACTTGAATACAAGACCTGAAACCATGAAACTTCTAGAAGAGAACGGAGGCAGTACGCTCTTCAACATTGGTCTTAGCAGCATATTTTCAGGTACCATGTCTGACTGGGCAAGAAAAGCAGTAGAAAAAATAAACAAATGGGACTCCATCAAACTAAAAAGCTTCTGTACACCAAAGGAAACCATCAACAAAATGAAAAGACAGCCTAACAATTGGGAGAAGATATTTGCAAACCATATGTCTGATAAGGGGTTAATATCCAAAATACATAAAGAACTCATACATCTCAACAATAAAAAAACTAACAACCCAATTAAAAAATGGGCAAAAGATCTGAACAGAATTTCTCCAAAGAAGATGCACAGATGGCCAACAGGCACGTGAAAAGATGTTCAGCATCACTAACAATCAGGGAAATGCAAATCAAAACTACAATGAGATATCACCTCACTCCTATCAGAATGGCTATAATTAACAAGACAGGATATAACAAATGTTGGAGAGGATGTGAAAGAGGGAACTCTCATACTCTACTGGTAGGAGTACAAACTGGTGCAGCCACCTTGGAAAACAGCATGGAGATTCCTCAAAAAATTAAGAATAGAACTACCATACGATCCAGCTATTCCACAGCTGGGTATTTATCCAAAGAACATGAAAACACAAATTTGTAAAGATACATGCACCCCTATGTTCATTGCAGCATTATTCACAATAGCCAAGACTTGGAAGCAACCTAGGTGCCCATCAAGTGATGAATGGATAAAGAAGATGTGGTACATATACACAATGGAATACTACTCAGCCATAAGAAACGATGAAATCCGGACGTTTGTGACAACACGGATGGACCTTGAAGGTATTATGCTGAGTGAAATAAGTCAGAGGGAGAAAGTCAAATACCGTATGATATCACTCAGAAATAGCAACAACAAACACACACTAGAGATTGTATTGGTGGTTACCAGAGGGGAAGGTTGGGGAAGGGAGAGGGCAAAAGGGGTGATTAGGCACATGTGTGTGGTGGTGGATTGTAACTAGTCTTTGGGTGGTAAACGTGATGTAATCCACACAGACATTGAAGTATAATGATGTACACCTGAAATTTATATTATGTTATAAACCAGTGTTACTGCAGTTAAAAATAAATAAATAAATGCAATTTGATTCAAGAAATTTAAAAAATATTGGTAATGATGCCTCATTTTTTTAAATTAATTTTTTTTATTGAGGTAACGTTGGTTTATAACATAAGTTTCAGGTTCACATCACTGTATTTTGACTTTTACATGGACTACATTGTGTTTACCACCAAGTCTACTTGCTATCTGTCACCATACAAAAGTGCTATTTTACCCGTTTTGCCCTCCTACCACCTCCCTTCCCTTCTGGTAACTACCAATCCATTCTCTGTATCTATGTGTTTGTTTATTGTTGTTTTTTTAATCTTCCACATGTGAGTGAAATTGTATGGTATTTGGCTTTCTCTGACTTACTTCACTTAGCATAATACCCTCAAGATCCATCTCTGTTGTCCCAAATGGCAAGGATGGATTCATCTTTTTTTATGGCTGAGTAGTAGTCTATTGTAAATACATACCACATCTTTTTTATCCATTCATCTGTTGATGGGCACTTGAGTTGCTTCGAAGTCTTAACTATTCTGAATAATGCTGCAATGAACATAGAGGTGCACATATCTTTACACATTTGTGTTTTCATGTTCTTTGAATAAATACCCAGCAGTGGAATAGCTGGATCATATGGTAGTTCTATTCTTAATTTTTTGAGGAACCTCCATGCTGTTTTCCACAGTAGCTGCACCACTTTACATTCCCACCAGCAGTGTACAAGGGTTCCCTTTTCTCCACATCCTCTCCAACACTTTTTATTTTGTATGTTTTTAATAATAGTCATTCTGATTTGTGTGAGGTGATATCTTGTTGTGGATTTTTTTGTTTGGTTTTTTGGGGAGAAAGATTGTCACTGAGATAACATCTGTGCCAACCTTTCTCTTTTTTTGTACCTGGGACACCACCACAGCATGACTTGATGAGCAATGTGTAGGTCTGCACCCAGGATCCAAACCTGTGAACCCCAGGCCACCAAAGCAGAGTGCATGGACTGAAGCACTACACCACCAGGCCAGCCCCTCATTCTGGTTTTGATTTGCATCTCCCTAATGATTAGTGATGTTGAACATCTTTTCGTGTGCCTGTTGGCCATCTGTATATCTTTTTTGGAAAAATGTCTGTTCAGATCCTCTGCCTGTTTTTTAATTGGGTTGTTTGCTTTTATGTTGTTGAGTTGTATGAGATCCTTATATATTTTGAAGATTAACCCTTTATCAGATACATGATTTGCAAATATCTTCTCCTAATTGGTAGGTTGTCTTTTATTTACTGATGGTTTCTTTTGCCATGCAGAAGGTTTTTAGTTTGATTTAGTAGTCCCATTTGTTTATCTTTTCTTTTGTTTCCCTTGCCTGAGGAGGCATTCAAAAAGATACTGCTAAGACCAATGTCACAGAGCATGGTGCCTATATTTTCTTCTAGGAGTTTTATGGTTTCAAGTCTTACATTCAAATCTCTAATCCATTTTTAGTTAATTTTTGTGCATAGTGTAGGATAGTGGTCTACTTTCATTGCTGTCCAGTTTTCCCAGTATCATTTATTGAAGAGACTTTCCTTCCTCTATTGTATGTTCTTGGCTGCTTTGTCAAAAATTAGCTGTCCATAAATGTGTAGGTTTATTTCTGGGCTTTCAGTTCTGTTCCATTGATCTATGTGTCTGTTTTTCTGCTGGCACCATGCTGTTTTGATTACTAGAACTTTGTAGTATATTTTGAAATCAGGGAATGTGGTGCCTTCAGCTTTCTTCTTTCTTCTCAGGAGTGCTTTGGCTATTTGGGATCTTTTGCTGTTCCATATAAATTTTAGAATTCTTGCTTCTATTTCTGTGAAAAATGTGTTTGGGACTTTGATAGGGATTACATTGAATCTGTAGATTGATTTAGGTAGTATGGACATTTTAACTATGTTAATTCTTCCAACCATGAACACAGAATGTCTTTCCATTTCTTTGTGTTTTCTTTGATTTAACAATGTTTTATAGTTTTCAGTGTACAGGTCTTTCACCTCCTTGGTTAAATTTATTCCTAGCTATTTCATTCTTTTTGTTGCAATTGTAGATGGGATTGTATTCTTGAGTTCTCTTTCTGCTATTTTGTTGTTAGTGTATAGAAATGGAACTGATTTTTGTATGTTGATTTTGTACCCTGCAACTTTACTGTATTTGTTTATTATTTCTATTAGTTTTTTGTGAGTTCTTTAGGGTTTTCTATATATACAATCCTATCTGCAAGTAGTGACAGTTATACTTCTTCCTTTCCAATTTGGATCCCTTTTCTTTTTCTTGTCTAATTTTTCTGGCTAGGACTTCCAAATCTACGTTGACTAAGAATGCGTGTCTCATTTGTTTTAAAGACTGCTCAGGATTTCGTTGTATGAATGTCTCATAATTTAGTCAGTCTTCTACTGATGGATATTTAAGTTTTATTTTTTGCTGTTGCAAATTGTGAATATCCTTATTATATTTGCTCACTATTATATTTGATTAGTATAGTTTTCTAGAAGTGGAATATTACTCAAGCAAAGGTTATGTGTATTTTTAATTATTGCGTACTTTCTACAAGCTCTATGGAACAGTTTCTACTCTCACAAACAATGCCTTAGAGTATCTTTCCCCCCTCACAAAGGTGATGTTATGTAACTTTTATCTTTCCAAGCTTAACAGTTAAAAAAATGACATCATTGTAGTTTCAGTGTGTATATCTCTTACCCATGTGATAAACATATTTTTATATGTTTAAAAGAAATTTGTAGTTTTTCTCTTTGAGTTGTCTGGTCAAATCCTTGATTCCTTTTCCTATTGGGCTGTTTGTCTTTTTCTTGCTGATTTGTGGAAGCTCTTTATTTATAGTAGGAATTAGCCCTTTGGAATGTGTGTGTGTGTGTATGTGTGTGTATGTGTGTGTGTGTATATATATATATATATATATATATATTGCTTTTATCCAAATAATTTTCTTTGTTATTTGTTTACTTTGTTTATGATTTATTTTTGGTTTTGGGGTTTTTTTGGCAATGCAGAAGTTTTCCTTTTCACTTAAATGCTATCTGGATTTTAATTCTGCTTCAAAAACACATTCTCACTTGAGATTATTGAAAAAATTCTATTTTTTCTTGTGACACTTACATGCTTTCATTTCTTATGGTTAAACCTTTGATCCAACTGAAATTTTTTTGGTATAAGGAGTGAGGTAGGGGGTCCACCTTAAATTTTTTCCAGATGACTACCAGGTAGTCTCCAAACCATTTAATAGCCCATGTTTTCCCCTCTGACATGACATACTCTTTTTATTACATATGAAATTATTGTAGTGCTACATATGGTTTTTTTTCTGGATTCTGTGTACTATTCCATTGTTTTTCTGACCATATGCTTTTATTACATTGTTGTAATTACTCTGGTTTTATAATATGTTCTCCTATTTGGTAGCTTCCTGTTATTACTCTGACTTTACTTTTCAAAAGAGTATTAGCTGTTCTTGCTTGTTTATTTTGTTTAATGGACACCCCCCCCCCCCCGACTTCTATTGGTAGTTTGATTATATTAAATTTTTAGACTTGTTTAGGGAGGTTTGATATCTTTATAAGATTGTCTTCCTTTTCTAGAAAGAACAAGACCAGTGCTTTTTAACAAATAGTACATGCCTAGAAAGCTAGGCATAATTAGATTGGTGCAGCCAGGGCAACTTGACCATGGGGCAGTGCCCTTTCTGAGAGCATCCTTATTTCCCCAACTATATTTCCTCATCCTGATTGGTGGGGAACATCCCTGCAAGATGTGGGAATGGAGCTTCAGCCCATAGGATGGACTACTGCAGCAGCTCTCCTTGCCTTGAAGGAGGAGCAAAACTTTACTGGTTTTTCTTTTAACTGTCTAGACTTTGCTGAATTTTGATTTATATGAAAAATATGTTCTGATTTTTTTCCCTTGAGAAACTATTTGCTCAATGACTAAACTGTAGTAAAGTATTATATAGTTGTAAAGTTGCAAATTTTATTTTGGGTGTTTTACTTGAACTATTTGGGTGATTTTCAGAAATCCTCAGAAGAAATTGCTAAACTACAGAAGCTTCATGAAGAGGAGCTGGCCCGCAAAGAGCAGGAACTGACCAAGAAGTTTCAGACCCAAGAAAGGGAATTTCAGGAGCAAATGAAAATAGCTCTTGTAAGTAGTTATTTTGTTGTTGCTATAGGTAAACTTCATGGCATTTTAAAGTTGTCATCCCCTCACCCCCGCCTCCCAGCTTGAGGTCAGACTACTGGCAGTTTTTACCTTTGAGTATGCAGAGGGCAGGAAAGAGGCGGTCAGAGCTTGTTGTCTTAGTATTGTGTGGAAATTAAATTTACTAATCTAACAAGCTTTCATTAATCAGTTTATTCATTTGTTTGTCCTTCTTCTCACGCTGGTGGTAGGTTGTGATTAGGGAGAGTAAAGGAGAAGATAGATTAATTGAAGCATTGAATCAGTAACAGCGTAACTCAGGAAGAATGTCTAAAAACTCACCAGACTGAATGTATCAGAGCTCAAGGCTCAGAAAGTTTTGTCTAAGGTGCATTTTAAAGAAGAAAAAATGAAAAGGACCAAGTAGTTTTCATTTTAAGTAGAGTAATTTCAGTAGTAATTTTCAATCCATATGATGTTTAAAAAAGTAAAGTAAACAAACCCCCACACAACTGACTCACTTAACAAAAACAATAACCAGAAAAGCAAGGATAAGAAAGATTTGTTAGAATAGTGTAGTTTGAAAGTTTAAAACAAAAAATGTTTTTTCTTGAATTGTGAAAAGACTTTTATGTAAGTTACTATAAGAAGTGTTAATACCAAAAATGTAGTTTGTTTTTATATGAAATTATTATTCATAAAGTAGTATATAATTTAAAAATGCTTTCAGTGTGAAAGGATGAGAAATAGGATTTATAATTTTAATCTCTTTTCTTTTATACGTCTTTCTTTTCACTCTCAGTTGGATCTGGGGCTCTGAGAATCTCCAGCAGCAGTGATTCTTGAATTCAGTCAGGGAGTTCTCATCTCTCTGGGGCAGATAGGCACCCAGATTTACAGTGCTCTTGGCTGAGGTTAGGGGTTTAGTCTGTGATTGTGAAATGTACATGAGTATGGGCACATACTTCTATTCTTTGTTGGTCCAGAAAGGATTTAAAGTACTTTATAAGAATATTTAAACCATAACATAACAGCATAAATTTAAAATAGGGGCATGGACATTAAACAAAGTGGGACATAAATGAAGCTGGGAATGGCACTAAAATGCCTCATAAAGACCTATTATAAGTTTTCGTGCTGGAGTAATTGGCCTTTGAGAGGAGAGAGCTTTGAACACTGGCTTTGTTAAACTGTGTTCTAGGAAGTGATACATTCAGATATGTTCCGAGCAGAGAGAGCAGGACACAGGCTCACAGAAAGCACATGCATGCACACATGCACTTACCCTTTTGATTCCCCTTTCTACCTACTTTCTCAAAGAAGTTAGCCTTGAGTTGATAGTCAAAATTCAACAGACTCTTAAAGTTTTTTCTCTTATTTTTGTGGGCATAAGGAGATGCGTTTAAAATATAGTTTACATTAAACAATGTAGTATGTTTAAAATGATGTTTTAAAATTGATATTATAGAAAGTAATATTATCAGTCTACTTGTAATATGGCACAGAGTCTTTCCTTAAAGCAATATGCTTCACCAGAGTATAGTGAACTGAAAATATTGCTCCTGGCAACATGAATCCTAAGCAATAGGTTTGGATGAGTATACTTAATTGGAGTCCAAAGCTGCTAAATGTTAAAAGTACTCTCTAGAGCTTCTCTTTTCAAAACACTAAACGCTTTTAATATGAACGTTGATATATAATAAGGGCAATCACAGAAGAAGCTTTTCAGAATTGATGGGGCAGTAAAAGAGCCCAGATTATCTGAGAAGAGTTATATAGGCTTTTATAGCTATTTCTTTGATTTAACTCATATATTCACATGTAATCTTCTGCTTTTGATTTGGTTTTCAATGTGGGTTCCCTCTTATAACAAAGTATTTCTCACAAATTATATAAACTTATAATCTAGTTTCTCAGCCTAGAGTTGAAATATCAAACTCCAGCGTGCAGGGAAGAGGTAGCGGCAATTGTGTGACCCTTCACATTCAGTGATGTTTTGCAAAATATTTGAAGTAGTGGAAAAATAGCAGACATAATGGGATTACTGGAACAAAATTTTGTGTATTAAGAGTAATTGTGGCAAAGATTGGCCAGACCACAATGGAAAAGCCACAGTGCCTTGTTTCTGCAGACTGTAGCGTGGGAAGAGAGATGATGATACTGCTTACCTCGCAGGGCTGGTGTGCAGATGAAATGAAGTAAATGATTCCTATGGAAGTGCTTTGGGAATGCTGAAGATTTATGTGGGTCTAAAGTGGTATTACTGTTATTGGCGCAGGAAAAAAGTCACTCAGAATATCTGAAGATCACCCAAGAAAAAGAACAGCAAGAATCTTTGGCACTGGAAGAGTTAGAGTTGCAGAAAAAAGCAATCCTCACAGAGAGTGAAAATAAACTTCGCGTACTTCAGCAAGAAGCAGAGACTTACAGAACTGTAAGTTTAAATAATATTCAGGTTCCAGAGCTGTGAAATTATTTGTATTTGAAAACTATTGTTCTCTCTCCAGTCAGTTTAAATTTGTAGAGAAGCTTTTGTTCTACTGAGTTAGATTTACATATGCATGCACGTGGTTTTTAGATAGTGAGAGTTCTTCGTGGGAGTGGTTCTGGTGTCTGCTACATGGTGATCCTGACTCTTCCTTTAGCTGCTGTATTTCTCTCAGCCACTCAGTCTGATTCTTTGTACTCAGGCTCTGCAACATCTCCACTCCGTTGCTTACTCACTCTTGATCTTTAGGAAGTGACTCACTTTGTAGGCAGTACTTGCCCTGGCACCTTCCTGCCTGTCCAGCTTCATCTCATGCCATCTCCTGGAGATAATTCATTCTCTGTTTATATCACAGTTTAGTTACCCCAATGCCCTACTTTTACATTTGAGTTTTTCCCATATTAAACATAGTCCTATAATGAATATATTTGTATATATGTCTCAGTGTGCTTATTTTAAGGCCCTGTGACCCTTTTCTTAGCAGTATATGAAATGTACGACCTGTTTTGAATAAACTGACTAATATTATTTTATTTAGACTTTTTTCTCTGATTTAGGCAGTGAAACAGTCAACACTTCTTACCAATACTTCTAAACTGGGCTTTATTTTCCCATTTCCAACATTTATGTGGAGTGGCATGGTAGAGGGGAATGGGTATTCAGGAGGCTTAGATCTTCCATTTGCTAGCTTTGTAAATTAACAATTATACCTTAATTTCCTCACCTGTCACATGAAGAGATTGGATTTGGTAATTCCTTACAACTTTTCTAGCCCTGACATTCTATGGCTCTGCCTTATACTTAGCTTTTTTTCCATCAGAGTCAAGGTTGATATTTTCATGAGATAATAGTAATCTTTGGTAAAATTTATGTAAGTTCTTTCTTTTTGCAAAAAATCTTCTAAATAGTAATTTTGAGGGTGGAAAAACCAGATACATTATTTTTCTTCCAAAATTAAATGATGAAAGTAATAGAGTACTATTATAGGCATAAAAAAAACAGAAAAAATACCCATTTTCCTACCAATAGTTATTTTCTACTTCATGATTTATTTCTTTTTGACTGTCTATTCAGAATATTCTTATAATATATGTAGTTGAAATAGTTACCCAAATAGGTACAGAGAATCTGGAATTATGAGTTGTGTTAAAAATAGAATCTTTTCTTTGTGATATGGTTCCTTTAGGAATTGCGCACAGACTCTTTGTCCTTTCTCTTGTTTGGTGTGATTTGTAGAGTTATTTATCTAAATTTAGAAATTTAAGTATGTGTAGACATCATGTCATGTATATCATTGCTAATAAACAGGTCTGTACTTTAATAAAAATACGTCTCTTTTTATTAACAGAGAATTCTTGAATTAGAAAGTTCTTTGGAAATAAGCTTACAAGAAAGCAAAAATCAGTCAGAAGATTTAGCTATTCATTTGGAAGCTGAAAAAAATAAGCACAATAAAGAAATTACAATCATGGTTGAAAAACACAAGACTGAATTGGAAAGCCTACAACATCAGCAGGATAACCTTTGGACTGAAAAATTCCAAGTGTTAAAGCAACAGCATCAGACTGAAGTGGAAAAACTTAAAGAAAAATATGAACAAGAAAAAGAAACATTGTTGAAAGACAAAGAAAGTCTTTTCCAGGCCCACATAGAAGAGATGAATGAAAAGACTTTAGAAAAACTTGATGTGAAGCAAACAGAACTGGAATCATTGTCTTCAGAACTGTCAGAAGTGTTAAAGGCCCGTAGCAAGCTTGAAGAGGAACTTTCTGTACTAAAGAATCAAGCAGATAAAGTGAAGCAGGAGTTAGAGGCCAAGCTGGATGAAGAGAAAAATCATCACCAGCAACAAGTTGACAATATCATTAAAGAACAAGAGATGTCTATCCAGAGAACTGAGAAGGCATTAAAAGATGAAATTAATCAACTTGGACTTCTTCTCAAGGAAAAGGACAGGCATTTGAAGGAGCATCAGGCTCATGTGGAAAATTTAGAGGCAGATATTAAAAGACTTGAAGGGGAACTCCAGCAGGCATCTGCTAAGCTGGATCTTTTTCAGTCATCCCAGAGTACCACACATGAGCAAGCAAAAGCATATGAGGAGCAGTTGGCCCAATTGCAGCAGAAGTTGTTGGATTTGGAAACAGAAAGAATGCTTCTTACCAAACAGGTAGCTGAAGTTGAAACAGAAAAGAAAGATGTTTGTACTGAATTAGATACTCATAAAATCCAGGTACAGGACTTAATGCAACAGCTTGAAAAACAAAATAGTGAAATGGAGGAAAAAGTAAAATCTTTAACCCAACTCTATGAGTCTCAACGTAAAGATAATAACATAGAGCAGGAGCAGACAAAGCAAATCTTGATGGAGAAGGAAAATGTAATTTTACAAATGAGAGAAGGACAGAGCAAAGAAATTGAAATACTCAAACAGAAATTATCAGCCAAAGAGGACAGTATTAGTATTTTGCATGAGGAATATGAAACCAAATTTAAAAATCAAGAAAAAAAGATGGAAAAAATTAAGCAGAAAGCAAAGGAGATGCAAGAAACATTAAAGAAGAAATTGTTGGATCAGGAAGCCAAACTTAAAAAAGAGCTTGAAAATACTGTTCTAGAGCTTAGTCAGAAAGAAAAACAGTTCAATGCTAAAATTTTGGAAATGGCACAGGCTAACTCAGCTGGAATCAGTGATGCAGTGTCAAGACTGGAAACAAACCAAAAGGAGCAAATAGAAAGTCTTACTGAGGTACATAGGCAAGAAATCAATGATGTCATATCAGTCTGGGAAAAGAAACTTAATCAGCAAGCTGAAGAACTTCAGGAAAAACATGAAATCCAATTACAGGAAAAAGAGCAAGAGGTAGCAGAGCTGAAGCAAAAGGTCCTTGTATTTGGATGTGAAAAAGAAGAGATGAGCAAGGAAATAGCATGGCTGAAGGAAGAAGGTGTTAAGCAGGATACGATATTAAAGGAATTACAGGAACAGTTAAACCAGAAGTCTGCTCATATGGATTCTCTCTCACAAAGTGAAACTAAACTGAAAGCACAACTTGAAAAGCTGGAGGTTGACTTGAATCATTCTCTGAAGGAAAATATTTGTCTTCAAGAGCATGTAGTTGAACTGAAGATGCTCTCAGAAAAAGATAAGCTTCAGGTTTCTGAGTTGACTGACAAGTTGAAAACCACTGATGAAGAATTCCAGAGTTTGAAGTCCTCACATGAAAGAAGTAAGAAAAGCCTGGAAGACAAAAGCTTAGAATTCAAAAAACTGTCTGAGGAACTAACAGTTCAGCTAGATATTTACTCTAAGAAAACTGAAGCTTTATTGCAAGCCAAAACAAGTGAACTAATTGATATTAGTAGTAGTAAAATCAATGCTATTCTCTCTAGAATTTCCCATTGTCAACACCATACAACTAAAGTTAAGGAGGCACTACTAATTAGAACTTGCAGAGTTTCTGAGTTAGAATCACAACTTAGACAGCTAACAGAAGAGCAAAATACACTAAATAGTTCTTTTCAACAGGCTACCCATCAGTTAGAAGAAAAAGAAAATCAAATTAAGAACATGAAGGCTGATATTGAAGGTCTTGTAACAGAAAAAGAAGCTTTACAGAAGGAAGGAGGCAATCAGCAACAGGCTGCCTCTGAAAAGGAGTCTTGTATCACACAGTTGAAGAAAGAGTTATCGGAAAACATCAATGTTGTTACATTGATGAAAGAAGAGCTTAAAGAAAAAAAATCTGAGATCAGCAGTCTTAGTAAACAACTAACTGATTTGAATGTACAACTTCAGAATAGTATCAGCCTAACTGAAAAAGAAGCAGCCATTTCATTACTAAGTGAGCGGTATGATGGGGAACAACGTGAATTGCTGAATCAGGTGCAAGATTTATCTTTGAAAGTTGAAACTCTGAGTAAAGAGAAAATTTCTGCTCTTGACCAGGTGGATCACTTGTCCACCAAGTTCTCGGAATGGAAGAAGAAAGCACAGTCAAGATTTACACAATATCAAAATACTATTAAAGAACTGCAGATGCAGCTTGAGTTAAAAACAAAGGAAGCTAGTGAAAAAGGTGAGCAGATAACTTTATTGAAGGAAGACCTTGATCAGCAAAATAAAAGATTTGAATGTTTAAAGGGTGAAATGGAAGATAAGAAGACCAAGATGGAGAAAAAGGAGTGTAATTTAGAGACTGAGTTAAAAACTCAAACAGCAAGAATTGTGGAATTAGAGGAGCATGTTACTCAGAAAACAATTGAAATTGAGTCCTTAAATGAAGTTCTTAAAAATTATGATCATCAGAAGGTTATTGAACAGAAAGAAATGGTTCAGAAACTTCAACACATGCAAGAGTTAGCAGAAGAAAAGGACAACAGGGTTAAAGAGACTGAAGAAAAAGTCTTAAGACTGGAAAAGCAAGTGTCTTCCGTGCAATCAGAACTTGAAACGAAGAAGAAAGAATTGGAATACGTGAATTCAAGTGTGAAAAGCAAAGAAGAGGAGTTAAAGGCACTGGAAGATAGACTTGAGTTAGAAAGTGCTGCAAAATTAGCAGAACTGAAGAAAAAAGCTGAACAAAAAATTGCTGCCATCAAGAAGCAATTGTTAACTCAAATGGAAGAGAAAGAACAGCAATATAAAAAAGATAGAGAAAGCCATTTGAGTGAGCTAAATACAAAATTGCAAGAAAGAGAGAGAGAAATTCACATCTTGGAAGAAAAACTTAAGTCTATGGAAAGTTCACCACAATCAGAAACATCAGTTGTACATAGATCAACAAAGAATGTGGCAACGTGTACTGAGCAGGAAGATGCAGATCCCCAAGGCCATGTGCAGAAGGCATGTGAAGAAAAAATCAGTGTTTTACAAAGAAATTTAATTGAAAAAGAAAAGCTGTTGCAGAGGTTAGAGCAGGAAAAGGAAGAGACAATGTCTTCTCTTTCTGAAATGCAGTGCAAATACCAGGAGCTCTTAATAAAGGTAGAAGATGCTGAAGCAAAGCAACATGAAGATCAAGTTAGGATAAATCATCTTCAAGAAGAACGTGACGAAAAAAACAAGAAATATTCCGTGATAGAATCTCAGCATGTGGAAGAAGAGGAATGTAGAAATAACATAGAGACAAAGCAAAACTTGGAAAACGTGGTTGATGATGTCCAGAAAACTCTCCAGGAGAAGGAACTAACCTGTCAGATTTTGGAGCAAAAGATAAAAGAGCTGGATTCTTGCTTAGTAAGAGAGAGGGAAGGACATAGAGTTGAAATGGAAGAGTTGACCTCAAAATATGAAAAATTACAGACTTTACAGCAACAAATGGATGGAAAAAGTAAACCCACAGAAGTTTTGGAAGAAAGTGCTGAAGAAAAGTCCAAATCACATGTGGTCCAAACCAAATTGCTTAGTAACATGGAGACAGAGCACAATGACCTGGAGTTTAAATTAGCAGGGGCAGAACAGGAGAAGCAGAAGCTGGGCAAGGAGATTGTTAAATTGCAGAAAGATCTTCGAATGTTGCGGAAGGAGCATCAGCAAGAATTGGATATAGTAAAGAAAGAATATGAACAAGAAATGGAAGAGAAAATCAAGTAAGTTTTTCTTCAGCATAAATATTTTTAAGGCAATCCTCCTTAATTAACTCCCTTTTTGGTGCCTAATACAGTTAAGTTTCACCTACCTCAAGTGCGAAATGTAAATGTAGTAAGTTAAATACTGAGGAGAAATAAAAACGATTTAAGGCAAGAGGAGTTTTATTCTATGTCCATTTGGGGAGGGGGACCTTTTCTTGCATTTAAGATCACGGTTATTAGGTACATCTCCAAGTAATTATTTTCATTTTGTGTTATTATTTTTAGCATTATGATTATATAATAGATGTGCATAGTGAAAAATTTTAAGTGGAAAAGAAAAATTCTCAAATCCCCAGGACAATTCCCTAGAGGTAATCATAATTTACATATCCTTTCAGAAGTTTTCCACTCCCAGACACACATACACACACGTGCGCTCTTAAAAAATGTTTTTATACCAGTGAGATCGTACTGTATGCACAGTTGTGAAGACCAGGTAACTCTTTACAGCTTGTTTTTTGTATGACAACAGTTAACTCTTTGTAACTTTGTTACTCAGACAGGAGCAGGAAGATCTTGAGCTGAAACACAATTCCACGTTAAAACAGCTGATGAGGGAGTTTCATGCACAGCTGGCACAAAAGGAGCAGGAGCTGGAAATGACCATAAAAGAAACCATCGGTAAGTAAAATTTTAAATTCAATAAAGAACAAATCAGAATTAGCAGAGACTATTCATAATTTAAGCTTATTCTTCTCACACTATGCTAAATGCTTTAAGTAATTAAACTGGAGAAAAGATTCTTGCTCAACAAAATTCTTTGATGGGAGCCTGTGCAGCCTGGCAATGGCTTGCCTTACGGAGAGGAGGAGCGGGTGAAAGAACCTGAAAGCATTAGCTAATGAATTATGTTATAAAGACACTTCTGCTCTGTGAGAAGGGTACATTTGATCAATTGATTTTTATCAAGTTTGAGTTGGACCAAAGGGTCTTACTGAAATTGGGATATAGATATTCATTCTTACCTAACGTGTTTTCTTGTATATGTCCATTTTTTATTCATTAGATAAAGCCCAGGAAGTGGAGGCTGAACTTTTGGAAAGCCATCAAGAAGAGACAAATCAGTTATATAAAAAAATTGCAGAGAAAGAAGATGATCTAAAACGAACAGCTAAAAGATATGAAGAAATCCTTGATGTACCTTATTTTCTCTTTCTCTTTTGAAATTTAGCTATAATAGAGTTCATGGTAGTGCTAAAGAAGATTAGGTTATCAAGTTTCCTGTTTAATGTAGAGCGTTTTTTGGCTCACTATTATTCAAATTATTATTTCTGCACTGTATGCAGATTTATGAGTCTAACTGATTTCTGCCAGGATTGTAGTTTCATGAGCAGATTGTGCTAACCAGGCAGTATGGTCCACTTGGCACGTATAGACGCAGCAGTGAGTTACTAAGGGGAAGAAGGGATTCTTTTCTCCGTCTTTCTCTCAGAGTCATACTAAGTGGTGAGAGAACCAGACTAAGAATTGAGAGCTTGTGCTTGGGTGAAGTAATGGAATAGTTAGTGTGTGGCTGCTTAGCTTAGCTTGGATCTTTCCAGGAGGGCCAGTTAACTTTATTCCATCCCTACCCAGTTTGCATGGTTTTGTTGGTCTCAAGGGAGAAAAAAAGATGGAATGCATCAGGCAAATCTTTATATTTAGTGGACAGTTAGTTCAATGTACTTAATTATACTACTGATAGATTAGCATTGTCATTTTTGTATATGAAGGTATTCCATGAATGTTAGTATTTTGGACTCCAGAACATTTTCAAATGTGAAACAATGTAAATTATTCTTGGTTGGGTTGCAGATTCTTTAGTTACTCCAAACCTTTACTATACGCCAAGAATCATTTCATGATTAAGAATGCGTAAATCGGAGACTCATGCCTCAACTGACTATGGCAGCAATAGAAGTCTGAGCCAGAAACAGATTCTGATAATTATTATTTTAAATGTAATTGAAAAGGCTGAAGTTCCAGCATATGATACATGCATATAAATGCCAACTTTGTGTAATTTTTGAGCCTTAAATCTCATTATGAACAGATTTGAATAATTTCACATTTTCTTATACTTTCATAGAGTATGTATGTGTGAAGTTTTAAAAAAGTAGTATTGTTTCTTGAAAGCTTAGAGAATGTTGAAATCAGAAGTTATTTTAAAGCTAGTTTAGTTTCATCTTCTGTTTGTTTGTTTGCAGAAGCAAAAGCATGTTCAGCATAGTTAAATAATTTGTCTAAAACTACATAGTGAGTGGTAGAGCCGTGACTCTTCATTAGCTTCCATGTATTTTATAAAGACTTCCCCCTAAGAAAGGAACTTGGGGAAGGTAACAGTTATTTATCATGGATAAGTAAGTTAGAGAGCTTTATTTGCAGTGGGTAAACTGTGCTGCAGCTCTAGAATTTCCCTTTTGTGAATTATTTCTCTGTCTCGACGTGTGGGGTCTCAGACAGTAGATTTTCCAAGGCGTATGACAAACCTCCATATGTAGAGGGGTGAGGGAGCTGGGAGACAGGTAATAGACAGGTAGGTTAACCTCTGGTGTGGTTCTCCTTGAAAATCTGCTGTTTATTAGGGAAATTAAGGGAATGGTTCTCCAAGCTTGAGACTTGAAGTTTTAAAGCAAGTGGTCAGGAAGTCGAGGGTGGGCAAAGGAGTTGGGTAGTCTCTTCTCAAAGCCAGTTCTTGTGCCTGAGACCAGCACTGTCTTTGAGAAATATAGTGCAAGCCACAAATGTGAGCCACTTGTGTAATTTTAAATTTTCTAATAGCCACTTTAAAAAAAGAAAAAGAAACCGATGAACTTAATTTTAATGTTAACTAATTCATTATATCCAAAATATTATCATTTCAATATGTAATCAATATAAAAATTATATATGTGTTAATTCTTTGAGATTCAGTGTGCTTTTACATTTACAGCCCATCTCAGTTTGGACTAGCCACATTTCAGGTGCTCATAGCCATAGTTCTAGGGTCGCTAGTGCTACTATATTGAACAGTGTAGCCTTTCAACTGCCAGGTCTAGGCTGACTTTTTGATTAAATAGTCCCCATTTAAACACAGAAATGCATACTCTTTAAGAATTTCTTTTTAAAAATCCAAATATTACTAAAAGGGGTATTAGCAGTTCTCAAAAAATACCATATTGCTTTGATTCTGAGACATACTCTCTACCATTCTCCCACTTAAAAATTTCTGGAATTAGACCTTTATATGGGATTTGTATGTGTTATGTAGTGATGTTTTTTCCCCTCTCTGAAAAACTATTATTAGATTGATGATTTGTCTTAATGATGGCATTGTAGAATGCTGTGTTTTTGTTATCTATTAAAATAATTCTGTGATTTGTTAATACCAAAATGGAGCACAGAGACATTTTCATTTTCCTACCTTTACTATCCTAGATAACATTCTTATCATTCCTTCCCCTATGTGGAGAAGCTGTGAACTTTTGTCGTTTTTGATTCACACCTACTGTCTTCTTTGGCCCTCACACGTAGACATCCGCACACCTTTTTAGGACATGAAATCTGCTTGTCTTCCCTGGTTTACTAGGCAGAGAAGTCATCTGTCTGCCTTTAGTGGTGTATCTCAGCACCATATCCAACATGTGGTAGACCTTCAGGACATGGCTTTTCATTGGATCATATTGCATCTTCCTCTCTCCTTTACTTCGCCACTGCAGCCACAATGTGGGCTACCATTTTTCGTGTGATCTGGTCTGTTGTGGTAATTTCCTACCTTATCTGCTTGCTGCTGTTTTGTTTTTTTTAAACTAAGGTATTCCTCTCTTTCTGTCAGACTTATTCTCTGTCTTGAAACAAAGATGGGATCACATCATTTCTCCTAAATACCTCCAGTGGCTTCCCATTGTCCCAGTGATACCTCTTCCAGTTTAGTCTGTGTTCTAGCCAAACTCAGCCTTACCTTGTTCTTCATCATATTTTACCTTTGCTCATGCTTTTCAGTGCCTAAAGATCGCATTCTCAAACTTCAGGAATTAGTGCAGCTCTCTTTTTGTCTAAGAAATTAGTACCATCTCTCTTTTTGCCTTAAAAAAAGCTTTAAATTTAACTTTAATTTAGAAAAAAATTTTTGAATCAAATGTATTCACATAATATACAAATAATATAAAAATAATATAAAAAGTATAGTTGGACAATGGTCTATAATGAAAATTGCACCAATTCTTGTTCTCTGTATTCTACATCCTGTATCTTCTCTGTCCACAGGTAACCATTAGTTTCTTATGTAATAGTCCAGTGTTTCCGTATGTAAACAGAAACAAAACTGAAATATATTCTTTTCTTTCCCTTTCCTACCCAAAAGTTAGCTTTTGAATATATTTATCTGCATCATATTATTTTCACTTACAATTTTTTAAAACCCCTTAAATAGAATTAATTGCATCTGTGTTCCTTTGGTACTCATTTGTATTTATTACTTCACTTTAACATGTACTTTTTGTCATACATACTAAAGTGTGTAGGAAAGTATTAATGTATCTGTCCCATCTTCTAGACTGTAAGCATCTTGTGGGCAGGGACTTTGTTATTCATCTCTTAGTCTTGAGGACCTAGCCAGGTGCTTGGTACATACTGACACTTGGTAAATTTGAAGGAGGTGATACATTGTAGAGTGGGAAAAATTCATTTTGGAAGAGGAGGTGGTGACATCTCAAAGGAGTTGAGTACTCACAAGTCAGGGAGCTTATCTAATAGCCTAGTCCCAACCTCAGAGCAATCTCACTAGGAGATCTCTTTTTGATAGTTCATTATTAGTGTATAGAAATGCAAGAGACTTTTGTGTATTGATTTTGTATCCTGTAATTTTACTGAATTTGTTTACTAGTTCTAACAGTTTTTTGATGGAGTCTGTGGGGTTTTCTATGTATAGTATCATATCATTTGCAAATAGTGACAGTTTTACTTCTTCCTTTCCAATTTGGATGTCTTCTATTTCCTTTTCCTGCGTAATTGCTCTGGCTAGGACTCCCAGTACTATGCTAAATAGGAGTGGCAAGAGTGGGCATCCTTGTCTTCTTCCTGAGCTTTGAGGAAAGACTTTCAGCTTTTCACCATTGAGTATGATGTTTGCTGTGGCCTTGTCATATATAGGTTTTATTATGTTGAGGTATGTTCCCTCTATACCCATTATATTGAGAGTTTTTGTCATAAATGAACGTTGAATTTTTTCAAATGCTTTTTCTACATCTATTGAGATGATCAGATGGTTTTTATCCTCCATTTTGTTAATGTGGTGTATCATGTTGACTGATTTGCAGATGTTGAACCACCCTTGCATCCCTAGGATAAATCCTACTTGATCCAAGTGTATGATCCTTTTAATGTATTTTAAATTCAATTTGCTAATATTTTGTTAAGACTGTTTGCATTTATGTTCATCAGGGATATTGGCCTGTAATTTTCTTTTCTTGTGGCATCCTTGTCTGGTTTTGGTATGAGGATAATGCTGGCCTCATAAAATAAGTTTGGAAGTGGTCCCTCCTCTTCTGTTTTTTTGGAAGAGTTTGAGAAGTGTTGGTATTAATTCTTCTTTGAATGTTTGGCAGAATTCACCAGTGAAGCTGTCTGGTCCTGGACTTTTGTTTGTTGGGAGGTTTTTGATTACTGATTCACTCTACTTACTAGTAATCAGTCTGTTCAGATTTCTTCTTTCATCATGATTCAGTCTTGATAGGTTGTATGTTTCTGTGAATTTATCCATTTCTTCTGGGTTGTCCAATTTGTTGGCTTATAATTGTTCGTAGTAGTCTCTTACAATCCTTTGTACTTCTGTGTTATCAATTGTAATATCACCTCTTTCATTTCTGATTTTATTTATTTGAGTTCCCTTTTTTGCTTGGTGGGTCTAGCTGAAGGCTTGTCAATTTTGTTTATCTTTTTGAATAAGTAGCACTTACTTTCATTGATCTTCTCTATTAGCTTTTTAGTCTCTATTTCATTTATCTCTGCTCTAATCTTTGTTATTTACTTCCTTCTGCTGACTTTGGGCTTCAGTTGTTCTTTTTCTGGTTCCTTGAAGTGTAAAGTCAGGTTGTTTCAGACTTTTCTTGTTTCTTAACATAGGTATTTATTGCTATGAACTTCCCTCTTAGGACTCCTTTTGCTGCATCCCATAAATTTTGGTATGTTGTATTTCCATTTTCATTTGTTGCAAAGTATTTTTTGATTTTTCTTTTGATTTCCTCTTTGACCCATTGTTTGTTCAGTAGGATGTTGTTTAATCTCCATCATTTGTGAAATTTCCAGCTTTCTTTGTGTAATTAAGTTTTAGTTTCATACCTTTGTGATTGAAAAAGATGCTTGATGTGATTTCAGTAATCTTAAATTTATTAAGACTTGTTTTGTGGCCTAACATATGATCAATCCTGGAAAATGTTTCATATGCACTTGATAAGAATGTGTATTCTGTTGCTTTTAGATGTTCTGTCAAGTCCATTTGGTCTAACATCAGAAATGTGTCTTAAATTAGAAGTAATACATCAAGAATTCTTTACTAATTCTTAGAGGGCGTGCTTTAGATTAGTATCCTACAACTGTCACAGGAAATGTAGGATGTAGTTAATTGTCATATTAAAATCTGGTCCTAACTGAATAAGTAGCTATGGAGGTGATCCTTTTGAGCAAGGCTGAACCATACTGACGCAGATATCTGCATGGGATAGGCGATGGTAGAATAAAAACAGTAAATCAAGACCACGGGCAATAATGTATTTTCAGTAGTTTCTGGTCAATGGTATTTTAGGGGTGGTAGCTAGGTTAAAGTAGAGAGATGTCTAAGGAGGCTAGTTAATAGCGATCTCTGCTTTCCTTAAGTCGAGAGAAGGAATTTGTTCTTTTTCACTTGGTGTAAGTTTCATGACAAATGGTATTTAAAATTAGATTTTCCAGGTGTCACATGGTTCATTGCCTTGTTTTATACCATGGGGCCTACTGTTTTTGTTTGTTTTTTGAGAACGATGTTTCTTGGTTCTGGCAAGTCAGCATCTGTTAAATCAGATACCTGTTTGTTGCTGTTTTTCCTGTTTAGTCTCTTGTCCTGTCTTCATTACTCAAATCTAATCAATATTCCAATTCCGAATGTTCTTTTAGCACAAAGGTTATTGCAAGATTTATAAGAGCAAGGAGATATCTGATCTGCTCTGTACAATAAAACACAGCAATTATCAAGACAAATGAAGAAATGTAAGGATGGGCAATAGCTTTTACCAGGGCAGTCGAAACAGAAGAGAAAATGATGTATGTGCCAGATTTTATAAGTAGGATTTTTGGACCAATGTCACATAGTACTTTTGCAGCCTTGTCGGTTTTTTGCAAAGTTCAGGGCAAATGGAGACATCAAATGTACATTGGTTACCAATACACTGTACAGTAGCTAATTTTTTTAAAAAAATAGATTTTAGTTGGACACTTCATCCCCGAAGAACTACTGGTGTGGTTTGGGGGCAGATGTATAGGATATGTGCAGATTTGCTGAACTGGGACAAAGAACCGTCTGTTGATACATACAGCCTATCCAAAGGGGCTGGGGGAAAACCCTCTACAACGTGTGTGATCAGTAAGTTGCCAGCTGGTTGAGCAGTGCAGTACATAAAAATATCTACTAGTTTATATTAATGGATATTTTCTGGAAGTCAAATCCAAGGTCTTAAAACACAGGTTTTGTATTATAGTTCTGTCACAACACTGTTATATACCTATTATTTCTTAAACCTGGGAACCTTAGTTTAAGGGGAAAGAAATGACTTGATGAGCTTTTATAAGGTAGCGGACAGAGGGACTCAGGGTGGAAAAATGCTATCCTAGGAATAGTGAGCAGCATTAAAAAGGGCGTGGAGTTGAAAGTGTGGTATGAAGAAAAGTGTTTAGAGCACAGTAATGAATTACAATAAAAACCATACAAAAAATGTTTAGGTATTTGTTTCCCCTACAGAGGTAGTTTTTTCTATACCGTGTTGCCTCTCTACCATGTTCTTGTTGATATGTTTGTTTATTAACACACTTTTTTATCCTAAAGGCTCGTGAAGAGGAAATGACTGCGAAAGTAATAGATTTGCAGACTCAACTTGAGGAGCTGCAGACGAAATATCAGCAAAGGCTACAGCAGGAAGAGAACCCTGGCAATGATAAAGTAAGAGGAACTGGACTTCGCTTCACACATTTCTTGAAAACATTGTTATTTCTCTTGTTTGACTCACCTACTAACATACATACGTACCTCATTGTAATCCTAACAAAAACCTTTCAAGAGAGAGATTCTTGCCTCCATTTTATAGATGGTGAAACTAGGGTTCAAAGAGGTTAAATAAAACGTTCAAACTCACACAATAAATGTTGTATTGGAAATTTAAATCCAGTCATCCAGACTTCAAAACTTAGACATTTCTGTTATACCAGTGCTTCTCAGTCTTTTCCATGGAAAGAGTAGCATAGGAATGTGAACTTCATATCCCTGGGGGTTAGCCAAAAATGGTCTGTAGAAAGTATGATAATTTTAGATTTTTATGTTTTATGCCAAAAATTCATGTAAATTTTATGCTCTATAATATATCCTTATTTGTAGTCACATAAAAATATTTTTTGTTATTACCATTAAGAAAATTTCTATTTTTCTTCTTGGTTAATGGATCAGATGCAGATGAAATGGGATTATTTTGGAAAATTGGACTGAATTCAAAGAGATCTGACACTGCATACCAGGCATGTTTATAATCCAGATCTCATAAAATTGACACTATGAAAGATAGGCCATGTTTACCCTGTTGCTTCCTGTTCCTCTGTGCATCCCAACAAGTATATACTCACAGGGCATGTGGGCCCCAGTTTGAGAAACCAGACAGTGTACTGTTCTGCTTCCTAAAGTGTTCTCACTCATCCAGTGTGGCCTTTTCATAGCACTGTCATGAGGGCCTTGGGAAAGTAGGTGGACACTGTTCATGACTTTATCCTCAAGGGTTGTAGAGGATTCATTACAGAATGTCAGTTACCAGATAGCAACTTTCTAGACAACCAAATACATGGATCACTTTTCCATAGTGGAGAGAAGAGACCTTTAATAGGGGCTTTACTATGCTCTGCCACTTGGTACATATACCTTAATTGTTAGCACCGAGCAAGCTGAGTGGACTGTTCTGTTTCTTTAATAGCTATTAAGTTAGTTTTGTTGTTCTAATTAAAAAAAAAATTTTTTTTGGCATTTGGTCATGATTTGAATATACTGAGTGCTATTACATATTACTTCCAATCAGAAGAGTACATATACTTAACTAACATGTTCTTTTCCTTAGTATCAAAATAAGTATTAATGTTGCATGTTAGTGGCATTTTGATGTGTGTCAGGATACCAGAGTATTGAAACATTATGAAATTAATATTCAGAAAACCTGAATATTAATATTGAGTCCTTTATGTCATAAGAAAGGAGTGAAAATATCCTTAATTTTTATTTTTACTTTAAAAAATATTTTTCTGTTTTATTCTTCATGAATTTTAATCCTTTTCCTTCTTGAGCGTCTTTTGGTGCTACTGGGATATCTTAAATTGCATATCATTGTTGAGTTCAATGCAAACTAATTTGTGATTATAGCTCAGAGTGGATTCCTAGAAATAGTTCTTTAGGAGTTTCCCTAAAGGGCCCATAGGCTTTAAATAAATGTTAGTATGTTTAATTTTTGAAAAATTGCACAAATAATCCATGAATATATTCTTGTAAAACAGTCAGATAATACAGAAGTATATAGAATAAACATTTCTTGGTAAGCACCTCCTCTTCCCAGGTGATAATCCTGTTAGGAGTTTGGTGAGTGATCTTCCAGTCATTTTTCTTTGTGTTTACCTATGTTTGTATCCGTTTACACTGTAATAGTTTGTATAGCAAAATATACCAGGTTTAAAAGCAAATATTTAAAGTTGTCTCATCTCAAATCTGACCACTCTCTTAAGACTATAGCACTAAATTCTTACTTCCTTATGATTTCATATTGCTCTGTTTTATTGTTTCTTGTAGAATTTATTGTATACACTCATTTTTTCTTTTTCATTTTCAGGTAACAATTATGGAGCTACAGGTAAGAATAGCTCTTCACTGAATTTCACTGAGGGTAGTACATTTTCAGGAGTATTCTGTGTTTTAAGTTAAAACATAAAGAGACTGTTTTAACAAGGAAAAATTGACCAAGCAGTACAGAAATGTGTCCAGGCAGTGATGAAACCCATATGCATTTCACATCTTACTTTTTTGTTTTCTTTCAGACACAACTAGCACAGAAGACTACTCTAATCAGCGATTCAAAGTTGAAAGAGCAAGAGTTTAGAGAACAGGTACAGGTCTAATTGGTGCTTTTTAGACGTCTTGAGATGCTATCTGGATATCCTATGTTAATTGGTGAATGTCCAATTAATTGTAGATTCGACAGGGGAGAGACAAAGAAGACCTCTCACTCCGCCATCTTGGTCCCGCCCCCTCTAATTGGTGCTTTTTATTTTTAGCTGACTTCCTTAATTTATGTCAGTTTGTACTTGGATCTCATTTAGCTAATTTTTTAAAAGAGCTGATTTAACATTGATTTAATAGTTGGCTTTGCAATTTGTCTTACACGGAAAATTTTAGTTCCAAATCTAAAGGTGCTAGAGGATATCTCTGTAAATTTGTGATCACATATATTTAAACAAGAATTTTTTTTTTTTAAAGATTTTATTTTTTTCCTTTTTCTCCCCAAAGCCCCCCAGTACATAGTTGTATATTCTTCGTTGTGGGTCCTTCTAGTTGTGGCATGTGGGACGCTGCCTCAGCATGGTTTGATGAGTAGTGTCATGTCCGCGCCCAGGATTCAAACCAACGAAACACTGGCCCGCCTGCAGCGGAGCGCAGGAACTTAACCACTCGGCCACGGGGTCAGCCGCTAAACAAGAATATTTGCATCCTGTTATTTCTGGTGCTTAACAATTTGGATAACAATTTGTGTTTGTTTAATTTGTAATAACTTCAGTCCTAAAAAAGGTGTTTTTTTTGCTGTTATCAGAGGGAAAATACATTGACATCAATCTTGACTACTTTTTTATGGTAGTTAAATTGTCTTGATTTAATATGATTTGTCCATATGTGATCCAGTACAGAAATTTGATTTAAATAGGACCATGTGTATATGCCTAGAAGGATGCAGAAGCATGCAGACACCAGTGTATGTGTATCTGTGGTGCATGGTCTTTAGTAGTCTTTTTCCAAACTCTGGAGGAATAGTGACTCAAGTCAGCAGGCTAAGTTTGAAGGCTAAATCTCCAGGGATTTTCCAGTTTTCTTAAAATTCATACATACAAAAATCTTGATAATTGTTGAAACTAGGTGATGGATGGGTATATGGGTGTTACTTTTACCATACTTTCTATATTTCAGTATGTTTGAAAATTTTCATAAAAAATTCATAAAGATAGGTGCTAAGTCTGAATGTTACTTAATTTTTTTCTACTTCCCAGTGGTTTAGCTTTTCTCATTTATTCTCAAGATTACTGCTTTAAAATTCTTTTCTTTTAGCATCCTCAAATCTTCAAACTGCGTGACAGTTTTTGTGTTAGTTATTGTTATAGTGGTAAAATGCACAACATAGAATTTACCATTTTAACTATTTTAAAGTACATAATTCATTGACATTTAGTTCATCACAGTATTGTGAAACCATCACCATTATCTCATTCAAGAACATTTCATCACCCCAAAAGGAAACCGCATGCCCATTAAGCAGTCACTTCCCATTACCTCCTTCCCTGAGGCTCTGGCAACCAGTAATCTGCTTTCTGTGTCTGTGGATTTGCCTTTTCTGAGTATTTTATGTAAATAGAATCATCTATACATGGCCTTTTTTATCTGATTTTTTTCACTTAGCATGATGTTTTTAAGGTTCATCCATGTTGTACTTCATTCCTTTTTATGGCTGAATAGTATTCCATTGTATGGATGTACCAAATTTTGTTTATCCATTCATCAGTTGATGGACATTTGGGTTATTTCTACTTTTTGACTATTGTGAATGGTACTGCTAGGAACATTGTATACAAGTTTTTGTTTGAACACTTGTTTCGTTCTTTGGGCTATGTACCCAGGAGTGAAATTGCTAGATTATGGGGTAATTATATGTTTAACTTTTTGAGGAACCACCAAACTGTTTTACATAGTGGCGCCATTTTACATTTCCCCCAACAAAGTATAAGGATTCTAATTTCTTCACATCCTTGCCAACAAGTTTTTTGATTATAGCCATCCTAGTTGGTATGAAGAGGTATTTCATTATGGTTTTAATTTGCATTTTCTTAACGGCTAATGATGTTGAGCATCTTATCATCTGCTTGTTGGCCATTTTTATGTCTTCTTTAGAGCAATGTCTATTCAAGTCCTTTGCTCATTTTTTAGTTGGGTTATTTGTGGGGTTTTTTGTTGTTGAGTTGTAAATGTTCTGTATATATTCTGGGAACAAGTTCCTTATCAGATACTTGATTTGCAAATATTTTCTCCCAATCTGTGGGTTGTCTTTTTCACTTTCTTTTTTTTTTTCAATTTGAGGAAGATTAGCCCTGAGCTAACTATTGCCAGTCCTCCTCTTTTTTTTTTTTTTTGCTGAGGAAGCCTGGCCCTGAGCTAACATCGTGCCCATCTTCCTCTACTTTATATGTGGGATGCCTACCACAGCATGGCGTGCCAAGCGGTGCCATGTCCACACCCGGGATTCAAACCAGCGAACCCTGGGCCGCCGAGAAGCAGAACGTGCGAATTTAACCGCTGTGCCACCGGGCCGGCCCCTTCACTTTCTTGATAACGAAAGTTCTGCTTTTGATCAAGTCCAGTTTATATGTAAATTTTCTTTCATTGTGCTTTTGGTGTCACATCTAAGACACCATTTGTAGTAATTTTATTTGCCTATGTTCTGTCTTTATCAATAAAAAATCTGGTTACTACAGCAGTTCTTTTTTTTACATCTAATTTTCACATGAATCTTACAATATGATTTGAATATTTGTTATTTTTAGATTCACAATTTAGAAGACCGTTTGAAGAAATATGAAAAGAATGTATATGCAACAACTGTGGGAACACCTTATAAAGGTAAGAATGATCCTCTCATATCATGTTATCCATGGTTATTTCTTATGGCTGGACTTCTGGATGATTTATTTTTGACTTTGCTATTCTAATTCTTTATAATGAATATATTTTACCTTTGTAATTCATCAGTAATAGCTAGTTTCAGGGAAAGAATGGTAATAATCTAAAATAAAATTAATGCCTATTTGTTGTAAAGAAAAAAATCAAACAGTGCTGCAGTATATAAGCAAAACTGCAAGTTCCCACTTGATTCTCCACTCTGCAGATGGACCTAGTTTACAATTTATATATATTTTTCCAGACTCTTCTATACGTATGCAAACATTTATGTAATCTACTACAAACACTGACACACACACAGAGTTATACATTTTAGATGCCTCTGTTTTTTACTATTACAATAATGCTGTAATTACTAATTTTAAACCAGGATTTAAGGAGAAAATAATTTCATAAAAATTCTTATATTCAAGGTGGGAAAAGATGATTTGGAAATATTATTCTTTTGATTTAAATAATGTATGCCACTTAAAAAGGATTTTAAAGATGAGCTTGGGTCTTTACATAGTTGTTCCCTTGAGATAATCGTGATCTTTGAATAATCTCATAACCATTTTCCATTCTCAGCTCTCCACTGCCTTACTGCATTCAGCATAGTTTTATTTTGCTAAATGTTTTCTAAAGCTTTCTGCTTTTTCATGAGAGGCACTAGGTCATGAATCTAAGCCAATTTTGCATTCTTTTGAGTTTTTGAAAACTTATTTATTGCTATGAAATAACATAAGATATTATACAGTTTTTAATTAAATGAAGACTTGCTTTGGAGTCTTTCCAAAATACTCTTCAAAAAGAAGAGAAAACCAATTTGCCAGTTTCCTATGGCTCATTGCAGAGAAGACTCCTACTACAAAGATTGTTTGCCGTAGCTAACAATGTATGTGATTCTTGGCATAGAACTGCTGAATCAGTGCTCAGCAGTGCGTAGAGAATAGTATTGATTCTATTGATTAGTTTCAACTTAAGAATTTCATAATTTTCTTTTTTTCTCTGTTTTAAATTGTAAAATGAACACATGTACAGTTTATTTAATAACTAACACATAGATACTAAGTGCCAAGCACTCATATAAAACAAATTTTGTATATCAACTCATTTAATCCTCTCAACAACCCAAGCAGTCTGGTTGAATATGTACATTAATCTCTTTACCATGCTGCATCTTTGAGGAGTCAGAGTAAAATGAGCACCCACCAAGCAGGAAGAAATAAAACATTATCAGTTCTTTAGAAGCCTCTGTGTATGCCTCTACAATAACATCTTTATTCCTCCCCTCATACTGACTTTATGTTAATCATTCTCTTTTTCTTTTTTATCATTTACTACATATATATATATATTTCTAAGCAATAGTTTCTTTAGATTTTGCTTGTTTTGGTGCTTTGTGTAATACAATCATACTATAAGCTTGTGTGACCTGTTGGATTTTTTTGCTTGAGATAAGGTTGGAGATGCATCCATGTTGTGTGTAGCTGTGGTTTACTCTTTTCCACTTATTAATTTTGTACATTCTTGTACGTGTCTCTTGGTATACCATGTGAAACATTTTCTCTATACAACTAAGAGTAGAATTGCTGGGTCATGGGGTGTGAACATTTTTGTGTATATCCTAAACTCAGTTCTATAAACAGAAACTTTCCCACATTATCTATATGGTTACCTTGAGGTACAGCTTGTATAGGAAAAGCAGGATAAATTCTGTTTCTTTACCAGCTTTAGTATGTATTTTTGAGGGTCTGTTTCTGGCACCTGTCGTCTGTTCCGTTGATCAGTCTGTCTGTGCCTGCTCTAATACTTCACTCTGTTAATTACCATGACTTAGTAATAAGTCTTGCTGTTTGGTTGGGGAAGCCTTCCTACTTTCTTTTTTCAAGAACGTCTTAGCTATTCTTAGCTCTTTGAATGTCCATATAAATTTTAGAATCAGATTGTCAAATTACACTCACACACGAAGCTTGGAGGATTTTGATTAGGATTGCATTGAATTTATAGAGAAATTAAAGAGAGTTGGCATCTGTGTAGTATTGAGTTTCCAACCCATAATCATGATATATCTCAACATTTACTTAGGTCTTCTTTAATTTCTGTCAATAATGTTTATTATTCTGAGTGGTAATCTTGTACCTCTTTTATTACGTTTATTCTTAGATGTCATTATAAATGTAAGATGTTTTTTATTTTTATTTTTCAATTAAATAAATGCACTTTTAAAAGACATTCTTGAGGACTTTTGAAGAAAATATGAGCAAACCTGTTTTAACTATAAAATTATCTGTAATACACTTGTGTGATTAAGATTGTATTAAACATAGTTAAGTGGATTTTTCAGTTGTACATTTTGGAATTGGGCCCAGGTGAAGTATGGTATTAAAAATGCTGAATAGTAAGCAATTTGGAAAGACTCACAAGAAGCAACAACGGGTAGACAAATTGGCAAGCATCTTTAATTGAATGATAACTAGTTTCCCTCTCAACTGCTTAAAACTCAAAATAAGAATTATAAGAAGAGGAAGAAAGTTCTTTTATATGTCACTATTTGGGAAAAGACAAGAAAGGGTACATGCATTGAAAAACAGTATTAATTGTTTCTCCAGGAAAATATCTGTAAATAAGTAATCTGCATGTTTAAAAATAATAGAATCAGTTATTTTCTGAAAAGTGAAAAACATTGTAAACTCTTGTATTTTGTGTTGCTCTAGAGGAATGAAGCACTTAAGTGTGATATATAGGTAGATATTTTTTGAAGACAAATAGTATGTTATTATTCAGTTCTTTGTACTCTGTATTTGCTGAGTGGGGTTTAAGTGAATTGGGTCTTCTAAAAGTATACATTTTTAAAAATGAAATATTCCAAACATACGAATATATGCAATATAAATATCAAATAAGAAGACTAGTTAACACCTATGAATCCACCACCTAAAACATTGCCAGTATGTTTGAGGCCCCTTGTGCTGCTCTTTAATCTTATATCTCTCTGTCTTTCCCAAGGGTAACCACTGTTATTATATTATAGCATAAGTACAGTTCCCTAAAAAAATTGATTTTAATGTTTTATATTTTTGGACTGTATAGAAATGACATACTGTATGTATTACCTTGTTTTTCACCCAGCATTATGATTTTGAGATTCATTCTGATGTGTGAAGCTGTAGTTTAACCATTTTCAATGCTAAGTTTAATAATAATACATTATATCTTTATACTAGACTTTATTTACTCTCCTGTTGATGGACATCTGAATTGTCTCAATTTTGCTTTTATAAACAATATAACTGAACATTGACTCCTGGTGTACATATGAAGTGTTTCTCTAGGATGTATCTGTAGGAATTGAACTTCTGTGTCATAGAATATGCTTGTCTTCCTCTTTTCAAAGTTTTACAAAGTAATGTCGGGTTGTCTGTAGTGTTCTATTGATTACACTCCTGCAAGCAGTGCGCAAACATTACCATTGTTACACATAGTCACTAGTGCTTAGGATTATCTGATTTTTAAATTTTACCAATCTCATATGTGTAAATGATACTTCATGAGGTTTCGTTTGTTTGTTTGTTTTGGCTGAATTAATGGTGATTGAAATTCTAAATCAAAGGAAATGTTAAGTTACAATAAAAGGTCACTTTCAACTTTTGCATTTAGAGGCTCATTTACTGTTTACAGCTCTTATAATTGAGGCCTTGTATTATCCTGCTGCACAGTGTGATTTTTTGTGTGACTTATTCAATTTTTTAAAAATTCAAGGTTATCATGGTATAATTTACATATCGTAATAGTCATCTTCTTTTAGGTGTACAGTTTAAAAAGATTTGACAAATGTGTGCAATAATGTAACCGCCAAGAAAAATACAGAATATTTCCATCACCCCAAAGTTAGGTGGTTTATTTCCTACCTCTAGCCCCTAGCAATCACTAATCTGATTTTCCTCTCTTGTAGTTTTGTCTTTTTTAGAATTTTGCTTAATGGAATCAGTCTTTTGTATCTGTATCTTTTGCATTCTCTCACTTAGCATAATGCTTTTAAGACACGTCTGTTTTGCTACATGTATTTGTAGTTTATTCCTTTTTATTGCTCCGTAGTATTTCATTGTGTGGATGAACCACAAATTTCTTATCCTGTAATAGTTAATGGACAATTAGCCTGTTTTACTTTTGAGCTGCTATGACTACAGCTGCTATGAACATTCATGTGCAAGTCTTTATGTAAACTGTGTTTTCATCTCCCTTGAGTAAATATCTAGGAGTGAAATTGCTGGGTTGTGTGATAAATATTTGTTAGATGTGTCATTGAGTGAATGAATGAGCAGACATTTAAAAATATTTTTAATATTAATGTTGTAGAATTTTATCATAAAGAAAATCCTTTATGGTTATTGTTTTTGTGCCTTTTTGAGTCTTACCTACTCCAAGGTCATAAAGCTATCTTCCTATAGTCTCTTCTCAAAGTTCCAAATTTTGCTTATCATATTTAAATCTTTTTCTACCTGGAATTGATTGTTTTGTGTGTCTGTTTTGTAGGAATTGAATCTCAGATTATTCTAGCATGGCCGAAATTGGAAGTCTCTCATTCTTAAAAGTTAATTTTGTTAGGTACAGAATTCTAGATTGGAGTGATTTTTTTTCTTAGCACTTATAAGTTATTATTCCATTTGTCTTCTGGATTTTGTTGTTGTTGAGACATCTGTTGGACATCTTTCTGATAATCTTTCCTCAGTTAGTAACCTGTATTTCTCTCTGGTTGCTTTTAAGATATTTTATTCCTTGGTGTTCTGTAATTTCACTATGGTATACCTAACTATAGATTAGATTTTTACTCATTCTACTTGGTACACATTGTAGTGTCTGTATTTGTGGATTCCAAGTTTTCATTAGATCTAGAATTATCTCTTCAAATATTTCCTTTCCTTTATTCTATTTTCCAATTCTCTTACTGTTAGATCTTCTTATTTTATACTCTATCTCTTAACCTTTCTTTTAAATCTTTGTTTTTCATCTGGGCTGAATTCTGAAAATTTCATTTAGTTCCTCTGCTGGTTTCTAATTTTCTTATATAGCTCTACCTAATCTGCCATTTAGCCTACTTGTTAGATTTTTTTCAATCCCTTAATTATAATTTTTATTTCTAGGAGGCTTTTTTTTCAGATCTCCCAGATCATTTTTTTTTATTCAGTTCATAATAGTTTACGTCAATGTGAGATTTCAGTTGTACATTGTTTCTTGACTGTCATAAGTGCTCCCCGTCACCCCCAGTGCCCTCCCCATCCCCCCTTCCCCTGGTAACCACTAGACTGTTTTCTTTGTCCCAGTACTTGTTTATATTCCACATATGAATGAAATCATCTGGTGTTGACTGGCTTATTTCCCTTAGCATAATTCCCTCTAGGTCTTTCCATGTTATTGCAAGTGGGATGAATTTGTCTTTTTTTCTGGCTGAGTAGTATTCCATTGTGTGTGTGTGTGTATGTATACACCACATCTTTTTTATCCAGTCTTCAGTCAGTGGGCACTTGGGTTGCTTCCATATCTTGCCTATTGTGAATAGTGCTGCAATGAACATAGGGGTGCATATGTTACTTTGGATTGTTGATTTCAGATTGTTTGGGTAGATACCCAGTAGTGGGATAGCCAAGTCATATGGTAGTTCTATTTTTAGTTTTTTGAGGAATCTCCATACTGTTTTCCATAGTGATTGCACCAGTTTGCATGCCCACCAGCAGTGTGTGAGGGTTCCCTTCTCTCCACACCCTCTCCAATATTTGTTATTTTTAGTCTTAGTGATTATAGCCATTTTAACAGGCATAAGGTGGTATCTTAATGCAGTTTTGATTTGCATTTCCCTTTGATTTGCATTTTGATTTGATTAGTGATGTTGAACATCTTTTCATCTGTTTATTGACCATCTGTACATCTTCTTTGGAAAAATGTTCATCTCCTCTGCCCACTTTTTGATGGGGTTGTTTGCTTTTTTATTCATTTGTGTGAATTCCTATATGTTATGGAGATTAACCCCTTGTTAGATATATGATTTGCAAATATTTTCTCCCAATTGATGGGTTGTCTGTTTTGATCCTAATTTCTTTTGTGTTGTGGAAGCTCTTTAGTCTGATGAAGTTCCACTGTTTATTTTTTCTTTTGTTTCCCTTGTCTGAGAGAGGACATGGTATTTGAAAACATCCTTTTTAGTTCAATGTCAAAGAGCATACTACGAATATTATCTTCCAGGAGTTTTATAGTTTCAGGATGTATCTTCAAGTCTTTGATCCATTTTGAGTTTATTTTTGTGTATGGTGTGAGATAGTGGTCTACCTTCATTCTTTTGCTTATGGCTGTTCGGTTTTCCCAACACCATTTATTGAAGAGACTGTCATTTCTCCATTGTATGTTCTTGGCACCTTTGTTGACGATTAGCTGACCATGGATGTGTAGTTTTATTTCTGGGCCTTCAGTTCTATTCCATTGATCTGTGTGCCTGGTTTTGTACCAGTACCATGCCATTTTGGTCACTATGGCTTTGTAGTATATTTTGAAGTCAGGGATTATGATACCTCCAGCTTTGTTCTTTTTTCTCAGAATTGCCTTAGCAATTCAGGGTCTTTGATTGCCCCATATGAATTTTAGGATTCTTTGCTCTATTTCCATGAAGAATGTCATTGGGATTCTGATAGGGATTGCATTGAATTTGTAGATTGCTTTGGGTAGTATGGACATTTTTAACTATGTTTATTCTTCCAGTTCATGAGCAAGGAATCTCTTTCCATCTCTTTAAGTTATAATCAATATCTCTCAGTAATGTCTTATAGTTTTCTTTGTATAAGTCCTTCGCCTCCTTGGTTAAATTTATTCCTTGGTGCTTTATTTTTTTAGTTACGAATGCAAATGGAATTATATTTTTGAGTTCTGTTTCTGTAAGTTCGTTATTGGAGTATAGAAGAGCAACTGATTTTTGTAAGTTGACTCTGTACCCTGCAACTTTACTGTAGTTGTTAATTATTTCTGTTAGTTTTCCAATGGATTTTTCAGGGGTTTCTATACATAAGATCATGTCGTCTGCAAACAGTGAGAGTTTCACTTCTTCACTCCCTATTTGGATTCCTTTTATTTCTTTCTCTTGCCTGATTGCTCTGGCCAAACCTCCAGTACTGTATTAAATAGAGTGGTGATAGTGGGCATCCTTGTCTCATTCCTGTTCTCAGGGGGATGGCACTCAGTTTTTGCCCATTGAGTATGATGTTGGCTGTGGGTTTGACATTTTTGGCCTTTATTATGTTGAGGTAATTTCCTTCTATGCCCATTTTGCTAAGAGTTTTTAATCATAAATGGCTGTTGGATCTTGTCAAATGCTTTCTCTGCATCTATTGAGATGATCATGTGGTTTTTATTCCTCAATTTGTTGATGTGGTGTATCACGTTGATTGATTTGCGGATGTTGAACCATCCCTGTGTACCTGATATGAATCCCACTTGATTGTGATGTATGATCCTTTTGATGTATTGCTGAATTCAGGTTGCCAAAATTTTGTTGAGAATTTTTGCATCTATGTTCATCAGCGATATTGGCCTGTAGTTTTCCTTTTTTGTGCTGTCCTTCTCAGGCTTTGGTATCAGAGTGGTGCTGGCCTTGTAGAATGTGTTAGGAAGTGTTCCATCCTCCCTAATTTTTTGGAACAGCTTGAAAAGGATAGGTAATAAATCCTCTTTGAAAGTTTGGTAGAATTCCCCAGGAAAGCCATCTGGTCCTGGGGTTTTATTCTTTGGGATGCTTTTGATTGCTGTTTCAATCTGTTTCCTTGTGATTGGTCTATTCAGATTGTCTGTTTGTTATGGACTCAGCTTTGGGAGGTTGTAAGAGTCTAAGAATTTATCCATTTCCTCTAGGTTATCCATTTTGTTGGCATATAGTTTTTCATAGTATTCTCTTATAATCCATTGTATTTCTGTGAAGTCTGTTGTTATTTCTCCTCTTTCATTTCTGATTTTGTTTATTTGAGCTTTCTCTCTTTTTCTTTGTAAGTCTGGCTAGGGGTTTGTCAATTTTATTTATCTTCTCAAAGAACCGGCTCTTTGCTTCATTGATCCTTGCTACTGCCTTTTTTGTTTCAACAGCATTTATTTCTGCTCTGATTTTTATTATTTCTCTCCTTCTGCTGACTTTGAGCTTTGTTTGTTCTTCTTTCTCTAATTCGGTTAGGTGTAGTTTAAGATTGCTTATTTGGGATTTTTCTTGTTTGTTAAGATGTGCCTGTATTGCGATGAATTTCCCTCTTAATACAGCTTTTGCTGCATCCAACATGAGTTGGTATGGCGTGTTATCATTTGCATTTGTCTCCAGATATTTTTTGATTTCTTCTTTAATTTATTCAATGATCCTTTGCTTGTTCCATAGCATATTGTTTAGTTTCCACATCTTTGTCCTTTTCTCATCTTTTTTCTTGTAATTAATTTCTAGCTTTATAGCATTATGATCGGAGAAGGTGCTTGTTATTATTTCAATTTTTTAAAATTTGTAGAGGCTTGCCTTGTTTCTCAACATATGGTCTATCCTTGAGAATGTTCCGTGCGCACTTGAGAAGAATGTGTATTCTGTTGTTGGTGGGTGGAGAGTTCTATATATGTCTATTAAGTCCAACTGTTTTAGCTTTTCGTTTAATTCCACTGTTTCCTTGTTGATTTTCTGTTTGGATGATCTGCCCAATGATATAAGTGGGGTGTTGAGATCCCTACTCTTATTGTGTTATTTTTAGTATCTTCTTTTTGGTTTGTTAATAGTTGCTTTATGAACTTTGGTGCTCCTATGTTGGGTGCATAGATATTTTATAAGTGTTATTTCTTCTTGATGGAGTGTCCCTTTGATCATTATATATTGCCCCTCTTTGTCTCTCTTTACCTGCCTTATCTTGAGGTCTACTTTGTCTGATATAAGTATTGCGACACTTGCTTTCTTTTGTTTGCCATTAGCTTGGAGGATTGTCTTCCACCCCTTTACTCTGAGTCTGTATTTGTCATTGGAGCTGAGATGTGTTTCCTGGAGGCAACAAATTGTTGGATCTTGTTCTTTAATCCATCTTGCCACTCTGTGTCTTTTTATTGGAGAGTTCACTCATTTACATTGAGGGTGATTTTTTTTTTTAACAAATTGAGAAAATTTATTCCTTTTTTTTTTTGAAGAAGAAGATTAGCCCTGAGCTAACATCTGCTGCCAATCCTCCTCTTTTTGCTCAGGAAGGTTGGCCCTGAGCTAACATCCGTGCCCATCTTCCTCTACATTATATGTCAGATGCCCACCACAGCATGGCTTGCCAAGCGGTGCCATGTCTGCACCTGGGATCTGAACTGGCAAACCCAGGTTGCTGAAGCAGGACGTGCACGCTTAACCACTGCACCACCAGGCCGGCCCCTGAGGGTAATTTTTGATGTATGAGGGCTTAATGCTGTCATTATATCGCTTGTTTGCTGGTTTTCCTGCATTTCCTTTGTTTCTCGTCCTGTGTGTTCTGATCTACCCATTGAATTATGCAGTTTTTTATGCTGTGTTTCTTTGTTTTTTCCTTATTTATTTTTTGTGTCTCAGTTCTTTTTAGTTTAGTGGCTATCCTGAAGTCTGTATTCAGAATCTCGTGCATAGCATAGTCCATTTTCTGATCCCTCTTATTTCCTTAGTCTAAACTGATTCAGTCCCTTTCCTCCTCCCCTCGTGAGTTATTATTCTCATATCTTATTTGAACTTGTGTTGTGCATTTGTGGTTAAAGTGACAAGATTGTCTTTGTTTTTGGTGTTTTCCTTCCCTTTAGCTTAATGCTGTAGTTGGATATTTGCTATCCTATTCTGATTCTGTCTATCTATCTGTCTCATTACTCTGTGCTTTGTGACCCCTTTCTCCCTTTTTTTCTTTTTTCAGGTATGAGGGTCTTCTTGAGGATTTCTTATGGGGAGGGGAGTCTCATGGCTACAAAGTCCCTTAGCTTTTGTTTGTCTGGGAAAGATTTAAGTTCTCCCTCATATCTTAAGGATATTTTTGCTGGATAGAGTATTCTTGGCTGAAGATTTTTTAGCTTTTAAAGTTTTGAATACGTCATTCCATTCTCTCCTAGCTTGTAAGGTTTCTGCGGAGAAATCTGCTGAAAGTCTGATAGTGGTTCCTTTGTAGGTTATTTTCTTCTGCCTTGCTGCCCTGCCTATTCTTTCTTTGTCATTCATTTTTGCCAGTTTTACTACTATATGCCTTGCAGTAGGTCTTTTTACATTGATAAATCTAGGAGTTCTGAAATCTTCCTCCACACACATTTCCTTCTCATTCCCTAGATTTTGGAAGTTCTCTGCTATTGTTTCTTTGAGCATGCTTTCTGCTTCATTTTCCTTCTCTTCACCTGCTTGAATACCTATAATTCTTATATTGCATTTCCTCATTGAGTCGGTTATTTCTTGGAGACTTTCTTCATTTCTTTTTAGTCTCAGTTCTCTCTCCTTCTCTGTCTGGAGCATTTCAACATGTCTATCTTCGATTATGCTGACTCCCTTCTCTATGGTGTTCACGTGAGCATTCAGGAAATTCATATTTTGTTTTATCTCTTCCATTGTGTCTTTCATCTCTAATATTTCTGATTGATTCTTCTTTATAGTTTCAATCTCTTTTTTGAAGTAGCTCCTGAACTCGTTGAATTGTTTCTCTATATTCTCTTTTACCTCATTGAGTTTTTTGACTATAGCTGTTTTGAATTCATTGTCATTTAGTTTACTTATTTCCTCAGGACTGAATTCTGGATGTTTATTGTTTTCTCTCTGTTCTTGAGATTTGATGCCTGATGTTGGAAGGGTGGGGCTTTCCCATTGTGATATTATTCGGTTGCAGTTACAGCCTATCGCCACTGGATGGGGGTTGAGAGCCACGTATTCTGAGCCCTCTGCCTTCAGCTGGGATGGCGGGAGGGGTGCTTTCTCCTGCGTTCAGTCCCAGGTTTCCTGATCAACTCTGGCTGTCTGGTCTCCTGGGGTCTTGGTTTGATGAGGTCACCACACCTGAAAGCTTTCGCCCCATTAGAGGTCTTCCCTCTAGGCTGTATGGGTCCTAGGGAGTCCTGGGTGATCCTGAGGACGTGAGACCCCTCCCCCACTCCTTCCCTCTTGGAGCCTCCCACGGCAGCGATCCCAGTCTTTAGGGGAGTGGGCAAAGTTCTCTCTTACCCTGTTCCAGCTCCTCCGAGGGTGGCTCCAGCTTCTCCACCCTCCGTCATGTGGCTGCCGTGACTCTCTGAGGATTTTTGTGCTTTTAGGGTATTTTCTGTTGGAATATGGTTGCTCCTTTTTTTTTGTATGTTGGAGAGAGTGAGTCCTGGGAAAGCTCACTCTGCCATGATGCTGATGTCACTCCAACTGTCCCAGATCATTTTTGTAGTCCCTTAAATGTTGCTTATTTTTTTCAGTACTATAATTTTTTTAAAAAATACCTTTATTGAGGTATAAGTCACATACCATGCAATTCACTTGCTTGAGTGTACAAGATAATGGTTTTTAATATATTCAAAAACTTGTATAACCAAAACTACAATCAATTTTAGAACTTTTTCATCCCCCTAAAAGACTACCTCACAACTTTTGGCAGTCATCCCCCATTCTCTCCATTTCCTCCAACCCTAGGCAATCACTGATCTGCTTTCTGTCTTTATAGATTTTGCCTATTTGGGGCATTTTGCATAAATGGAATCATACAATATGTGACCATTTATGACTGGCTTCTTTCATTTAGCATAATGTTTTCAGGGTTCATCTATATTTTAGTGTGAATCAGTACTTCTTTCCTTTGTTGCCAAAAAATATTCTGTTATATGAACACCACATTTTATTTATTCATTCATCAGTTAATGGACGTTTTGATTGTTTCCACTTTTTGACTATTCTGAATAATGATGCTTTGAACATTTGTATACAAGTTTTTATGTGAACATATATTTTCATTTCTCCTGGATACATACCTAGGAGCAGGATTGCTGGGTCATGTGGTAACTCTGTTTACATGAATGAGGGACTTCCAGACTGATTTCCAAAGTGACTGTACTATTTTACATTCCCACCAGGAGCATATGAGGGTTTCACTTTCTCCACATCCTTACCAACACTTGTTATTGTCTTTTTACCATCCCACTGGTTATAAAGTGGTATCTCATTGTGGTTTTGATTTGTGTTTCCCTCATGGCTAATGATATTGAGCATGTTTTTATGTGCTTACTAGCCACTTGTATAAGTCCTTGGAAAAATGTCTATACAGATCCTTTGCCTATCTTTTAATTGTGTTGTCTTTTTGTTATTGAATTGTAAGAGTTCTTTATATAGTCTAGATACAAGTTGCTTATCAGATACATGATTGTAAATATTTTCTCCCATTCTGTGGCTTCTCTTTTCACTTTCTTGATGGTTTTCTTTGAAGCACAAAGGGTTTTAGTTTTGATCAAGTCAATTTATCTATTTTTTTTTAAGATTTTATTTTTTTAAATTTTTCCTCCTTCTCTCCAAAGCCCCCCAGTACCTAGCTGTATATTTTAGTTGTGGGCCCTTCTAGTTGTGGCACGTAGGATGCCGCCTCAGCATGCCTTGATGAACAGTGCCAGGTCTGCGCCCAGGATCTGAACCGGTGAAACCCTGGGCCAGCAAAGCAGAGTGCACAAACTTAACCACTCGGCCAGGGGGCCACCCCCTAATTTATCTACTTTTGTTGTTGTTGCTGGTACTTTGGTGTCATATCTAAGAAATCATTGACTAATCCAAGGTCATGAGGATTTACTCCTTTGTTTTCTTCAAAGAATTTTATAGTTTTAGCTCTTCCATTTGTGTCTTTGATCTATTTTGAGTTAATATTTTATATATTTTGTATATGATGTGAGATGGGTGTCAACTTCGTTCTTTTGTATGGGGATATCCAGTGTCCCAATACAATTTGTTGAAAAACCTGTTTTTTCCCTCATTGAACTGTTTTGGCACCCCTCTTGAAAATCAATTGTCCATAAATTTGTTTATTTCAGGATTTTAAATTCTTTTCCATTGATCTATATATCTATTTTAATGCCAGTATCACACTGTTCTGATTACTGTAGCTTTGTGTTAAGCTTTGAAAATTGGCAAATGTGTGTCCTCCAATTTTATTCTTCTTTTTCAAGATTGTTTTGGCTATTCTGGGTCTCTTGAATTTCCATATGAATTTTAAAGATCAGCTTGTCAATTTCTGCAAAGAAGCAAAGGTGTGATTTTGTTAAAGATTGTGTTGAATCAGTAAATAATTTAGGGAGTATTGTCATCTTAACAATATTAGATCTTCCAATCCATGGATATGGCATATCTTTCCATTTATTTAGATCTTTTAAAATTTCTTTCAACAGTTTTTTTTAGTCTTCAGAGTGTAAGTTTTACACTTCTCTTGTTAAACTTATTTCTGATATTCTTTTTGAGGCGGTTATACTTGAAATGGTGTTTCTTTTCTTAATTTCATTTTCAAATTGTCCTTTGCAGGTGTATAGAAATATAAAGGAATTTTGTGTATTGATCTTGTATCCTACAACATTGTTGAGTTGTTTATTAGTTCTAATAGTCTTTTTTAGTAAATTCCTTAGAATTTTCTATATGTAAGATCATATCATCTGCAAATACAATTTTACTTCTTCTCCAGTACTGTATTTTATTCTTTAAATATTTCAAACGTAGTTAAATTATATTTTGCATGTGATAACTAAATATCAGAATCTTTTAGAGATATAAATCTGATATTTATTGTTTCTGCTGATTCTTCCTCATGGAGGCTTGTCTCAGTACGGTGGGATGTTTCTTTTTTTTTTAGTTGTGAGTTCATTTGACTGAATATAACCTGTGATACGTAATCTGGAGGGTCCTATATTAAGCATTTTGTCAGAGAGAATTTATGTTCGCTTCTGTTACTTTCTGGAGGCATAACCAGCCTTCAATGAGTTCATTTTCTTGGTTTTAGAATCCCTTGCCTGAAGGAGTATTGTAACTTTGTACCCTGGACTGTGAGAGTGGGTCCATCATCACACATTCTCAGAGGAGCCTTTTTTTTCACTTGGAGCAGAGGCAGAGACAGATTTCCTGATAAGTTCCCTTTCAGTGAGGCACTTGCCCTGCTTTGTATCAGAGTCTGTGTTTCTGCTCTCATACTTTGTAGGGGCCCAAAGTCTAGTTTCTGGTTTCTTGACAGAAATTCTCAGTATGGGTTTTTACCCCCTAGGCATTCCCAGATTCCCATCTGGCTTCCCATTACTTCTGTGGTTTCATTTTCCTCTGTTCCTCTACCCCTCTGGGGATTTCTTGTGATCTTAGAATGTTTTTATGCAGCATTTAGATGTTTCTTGGTAGCAGAGGGCTTTTCACATTACGTAGTTTGCCATACTCCTAGAAGTGGATGCAAGTATACACTTTACATAGTACATAATTATGAATTTATTCAGATCAAAGTTTGTCAAAATGTGACTTCATATACCTGAACCGTGTTTGTTTTTTACTTTTAGAGTGAAATGGAGCTTGATTAACAGATGAACTATAACTTTTCTTTTTTATTTTTTTTTGCCGAAGATTAGCCCTGAGCTAATATCCACTACCCATCCTCCTCTTATTGCTGAGGAAGACTGGCCCTGAGCTAACATCCATGCCCATTTTCCTCTGCTTTATATGTGGGACGCCTACCACAGTGTGGCTTGCCAAGCAATGCCTTGTTCACATCCAGGATCCAAACTGGCAAACCCCAGGCCGCCAAAGCGGAACGTGCGAACTTAATTGCTGTGCCACGGGGATGGCCCTGAACTATAACTTTTTATGGCAGTCTTTTTAAGATGTTGAATCAAAATATTTGAAAATCACTATAATGACATTAATATTTCATGCATTTTCAAGTTATTTTATCTATCCTGTGTTTCAAAACAGTTTTGATAATTTGATTTAAAAGTAATTGCTTTTAGGTTTGGAACACTAGAAAAACTATATTCTGAGATACTAAACTCTTAATAAAATAAAAATGATTGTTGGGCCCCGCCCCATGGCAGAGTGGTTAAAGTTCCGTGTCCGCTTCAGTGGCAGCCCGGGTTCACAGGTTCAGATCCTGGGTGCAGACCTACTCCACTCACCAACCACGCTGTGGAGGTGTCCCACATACAAAAAAATAGAGGAAGATTGGCACAGATGTTAGCTCAGCACTAATCTTCCTCATGCCAAAAAAAAAAAAAAAAAGGAGGATTGGCAGTGAATGTTAACTCAGGGCGAATCTTCCTCAGCAAAAAACACAAAACAATAAATAAATAAATAATTAAAATGATTGTTAATTTTATTCATTGTGGAATATCTGAAGCCAACCACGTAATATTTAGGAGAGAAATACCAGTTTTAAGGAATCTTTGTATTCCCTAACTGTAGTCTTTTAAAATTGCCATGCCAGAAGAAAGAGGAGGAGGAAGAGCAAAAGATGTGAGAAATAAAATTGTTATAATAGTTCTTGTTTTCTTTTCCAAGGAAAAAATACCCATTGGAATGCTTAATGTATATACAATACAATACTATATCATACAATATAATTAATACAAAAGTGATGCCTCTCTTTGTTCCTTTGATGGTTTTTTAGTCTGTTTTCTAAGTAATAACTAGTTTATCTAGTTTTGTCTTTACAATTTGATCTGTTATTTTATTTGACAGGTGGCAATTTGTACCAGACTGATGTCTCACTCTTTGGAGAACCTACCGAGTTTGAGTATTTGCGAAAAGTGCTTTTTGAGTATATGATGGGTCGTGAGACTAAGGTATAAATCATTTTCTGGTGATTAGGCATGTAGCTTAATTTAAAAGGAAATATGTCCTATTTTTAATACACATATTGATGCTATATGTTTAATGTTAGCAGACCATACATGATAATAGTAGGCCATGTGTAATTGTTATTACTCTTAGTTTACAAAAGTGAATTAGCAGATCTTGCTTAAATATATAAAATGTTAATTTCAAAAATACTATTGGATGATCATAAATACTAAAAATTAAAATTTCATTAACTTAATACTTTGTGAAGCATGTGGCTATTTTTATTTTTGGCTAAAGATCTTAAAGTTAGGTAGAAAGATTTCGTTTTCATGGAGACTTCAGGAAAATGTTGAATAGCATTGGAAATGGTCATAAATTAAGAATGACTACTTAGCAGCGTTTAAAAGTATTTTACTTTAACCACTGTAAGAAAATTATTTCTGCATATATGGAATATTGATCATTTAAAAATTACCACACCACGTAAGTAATAATGCTTGGCTAATTTGTTTTCTAGAATGTTAAATTTATTGTAAGGTCCTTGAGTGTAGATTCTTGTCTTATTCTTATTTGTATCCCTTGCAGTGTTTTTAAAAGAGGCTTATATTGGACATTTTGGTAAATATGTCTTGATTAAATTGAATGCATTTAAGGAAATTCATGAGCCTTTCCTCAAACAAAATTTTTCATTTAAAGCAATTTCAGTTTCTGACATTGTTTCAATTTTTTACCTTCATGAACTTCTACATTGTCAGTATACCTTGGCTGAGAGTGGGAGAATGAGTTTTCTTTCCTTAGAAGCAATCGGTGTTTTAACTTATGGGTCTGGGGGGGTTACTGAGTCATGGGGTGCTAAGCCAGTTCAGAGATTGATTTGGCAAATACATTTAAAACCTAAAAGGTAAGGGCATAAGAAAATCTTTTTAAAGAATATTATAAATTTATGGATTATAGATTCAACTAAACGCCAGGAGTTATAGGGCTAGAAGTCATTTGAATCCTTGATGTCTATAGAAATCTCATTTCATTGTATCAAATAATTTCAAATTAAAGTAATATCTAGTGTGATCCTGAATACGTATCACAGGTGGGCTATTAATTCACAGTAGTTTGGTATCTTTTTTTCTTAAGGACTTTTCTTTAAATTCAAAGGATAGCTAAAACTAATTTTCTCCTTATCTTTTACAACAAAGCTAATGAAATGTAGCTTTCTCTTATTATTTCTTTATTGAATAGAAACCTGTATTTGAGATAGGGTAGATAGTTTAAAGATAGTTTATTATTGCAAGGATGGGGGAAAGGCATATCTTTAAAAAAAAGCCTTTTAGAACTTGAGCTAGTTTGGTTCATTCATGAATCTAAAGCTACGATCCCAGTGTTGTTGCTAAATAAATTATTTAACCTTTTCTTGATCTGTAAAATGAACAGACTCACTGTTTCAGCCTGTTTCTTCTGGAGTTTGCAAACGTGTGTGAGATGAGATCCCTACAGAGTTTTGAGTACTCCTGAAGGAAGACCCAGAACAAGTATAACATGTATTCTAGGATGGTACCAGTTCAGCCAGTGCTTTCAGGGCTCTGCAGTTAATTTTCGGGTGTGATTTGGGATACAGCTGAAAGGGATGTCCTCAAGACCTAGGCAGTCCCATCTAATATTAGGCTGGGAATCCATGTTGAGGAGCGCTCTCTCTAGTCTTTATCTTCAGCATTCTATATGCTTTTCTGGTTACTAAAAACGATGAGTAGTGTATCATTCTGCCATCACATTTTACAGGTAAATATTGAAAATTGGTAGTAGATATTCAGTTTAATTTACTGCATATTTATTGAGCACTTACTACATGTGGCCCTTTATTTATCACCATGATGGATAGGGAGATGAAATTTGACACCATATAGTAGGAAAGTGGAGCTGTTCTCAGTTAAGCATAATGTAATGCAGAATGTAGTAAGGGCTGTTAAGAGAGGCACAGAGTCCTCATATTTACTAGTAGGAGAGTCGAGGAGGACATCATGGAGAGGGAGGTGTGTATACAGGGCTTTAAGGGGAGGCTTAGATTTTGATAGATGAGCTCAGACAGGAGGGAAAGCTCAGACAGAATGTCCAAAGCAGGAAATGGAGTATGGCTTTCGGAATGACAAGTAGTCTGGTCCAGCTAAAATACTGGATCTGTGAGGTAGAAGTGATCCCGCCTAGGGCTGCACAGTCTGAAGGGCCTGGAATGTTTTCAGAGTTTTACTTGTAGGTATTAGGGAGTAGCCCTGAAAATTGTTGAGCAGGGATTGACGAGATCAGAGCTGGTTTTAAACATATCTTTTGCTGATTTGCCCAAATTCTATACACCAACGAAGAATTTGAAATGGAGACCAGGTTGTGGTTTTAGAATGAGCCAGAATATATTATGGCCTTTGTGATTTGATCACCATCTGCAGTTGTTTCTTGTCCGCAAGATCTGTACGTCATCCCACCTGTGTTTCTTCATCTGCTTTTGTAGACAGTATTCCTTATTTTATGAGGCAGATGATTTTTTTTAAGAGGACTACATGTAGGGCATACATTCTTATAGTATGAAGTTAAGTAAGCTCCCCTTCTTTCTTCTTGCACTTTTCTTGGGTTTTGATCCTTCATGGTATTATTGATACTAAAATTCAGCCTGTTCTCCTTTTCAATAGAAAGCGTTTCTGATCCTAACCTTTATTGAAGCCTCTCCCTAAAGAAAACCTGACAGGAGAGGCTACTTCTAAACCTAAACTTCTTAACTTCCTAGGGCCTGAGGATGTTGTATGTAGAGTAGACAGTCTGATTTAATTCCTAAGGTGTGGCAGTGAGCTTCTCCATTAAAGTGTCTTCTGTCAAGCCAGGGAAGAGCTTTAAGTCTTTACTAAGTAATCAGCTGCAAATTCTGGACTGCTGATGAATTTAGAGGTTGGTTTCCCATTTAATATTGGCTAGAAATGTGAAGGGACAACTAGCCCCAGTTTTTTTCACAGACATGCTTGTACATGCATGTATATGTGTTTTCATAATGAATGTAAAGGGACTTTTGGGTAATTTGAACTTTCTAAGCTATTGAAATTAAAGAAATATTCTCTATCATTGTGAATCCCTGAATTTTAGATTTTTGTTACTTCCTTAAAACAGTCTTCATAGATAGTATACCAGAAACCATTTAAAATTGCTTCAGAGTATTAATAAAAAGAATACTGAAATGGTTACTACTTCATATTTCTCTTGCCATTTCATGCCACAAATATGCTTGGTTTCTAGACTTGGAAGATTCTAGAAAAGAAGATTCTGTTCTATTTAGGTAATATAATTTAAAGGATGAGGGTTTTTGTAAAATTCTTTAGGAATTCTCCAAGAACTAACTTGTTTTAAATGGTATATTTTTGATCCTCAAATTGGCAGAGGCAAAAGATAAAAGGAAGAAAGGGGGCTAAAACTAAAAATCTTGCTGTGCGTGGGGTTTGCGGTTGAGAAACAGTATTGATTGATCTATTAGTTGAAATAAGTATTAGATATATGTTAAGTGCTTTGCCCAGGCTTAGCACATAATAGGAATTTGAAAAATTTTTGTTCCTTTCCTTCCTGGAAATAATTACACTTTTTTCCTAATGATGTGAGTTTCCAAAATTTTTACTTAACTCTATTATGTCTTTTCCTCAGTGACCGTCTCCAGTCCACTCCCACCCCCTACACACACACATAGTCTGGTAACTATGAACAAAGAATGGTAGTCAGTTCTCTGGGTGATCCTCTATCCTCTGTAGGAATCCTCAAAGAGCACTAGTACCTGAATTTGTATGTAAGCACTGAACTTGTTATCCTACTTATTTCATAAGTGGTATCTTCTTTCCTCTCTGTCTCCCTCAAAACAACTCATCTTGATACAAAATAGGGAATTTCAACCTTTGAGGAGAATTTTCCACGAGCTTATGGGTGACAGTCTGACTTACGGTATATTTACTTAGATCTGCACAATTTATATTGTTTTGCAAGCCACCATGTGTAATGTTTTGATTCATCATGTTTTCTACCAAACGAAACATCTTGTGTTTATTTAAAATGTAATTTGTATTTCTATTAGGCTGATGTGCTGCATGTCTTAAAAACTACCTACTAAGCATGTTCATGTTCATGCAGTAGCCCATGTTTATGAGATATATGATGTGATTTAGTTAAAGATGAACTTGGGAATATCTAATTCTGATTATTTAGAGCATGTATTTTGGCAATACATCACTTACTAGATAGACTCCTACAAATAAAAAGCCTTATAAAATGAATGAGTAATAAAGTTTCATCTTAATAAGACAAAGGGCTAAAAGCATTAGGACTTGATATAGCTTCATGCTATTGTATATGCATCTTCTTAAAATAATATCAACCCAGACATTGTGAGGAGTCCTTTTAAATTGAAATTCTAGTGTTGGCTGTTATTTCCTTGACCAATAATACCTTCACATCATACTTCTTTGGTCGTGGCTTCCATTGAGAACACTAAAGAATCCCACCAGCAGAACATCTCAGAATGGGATGAGACTTCATCTACTATACTGTCTATTAGTGATCATTTCTTGTTTTTCTTGTAGACCATGGCAAAAGTTATCACCACTGTACTGAAGTTCCCTGACGATCAGACTCAGAAAATTTTGGAAAGAGAAGATGCTCGGCTAATGGTAAGCTTTAAAAGTAGGCTGTGGATAGAAGATGACTATCTTATCTGTTTGCTTTCTGTCTCATTTACAAAGACTTTAAGTTAGTAAAAGAAATTTTAAAATTTTAATCTTTATTGTACTATAGCCTGAAAAATGAGAGTGAATCTACATTAAGAAAGTTTAACCAAGGGCAAATATGAATGGGTGCTCTCAAGGAAAAAACCATCTTATTTAATAGCATTTGTGAAGTTGACACCCTATATATGCTATATGGCATTTCCAGAACTTGGGCTATCTGTTGAAAGGACAGAAAAAGACATTTGTTCTGGTATATCCAGTATTTTTTTAAACCAAATTACATCATGATGTTTTATAGATTATAATTCTTTATTCTATTTCAGTTGATTTCCCAATACAATAATTCTGAGTGAAAGAATTTAAGCATTTTTGAGCTTTTGACATTCCCTACAAGAAAAATATAGATAACTGAATTATTAGGAACCTTTATGTGAAGTCAGCTGTGATTGAATGGAACAAACAGAAACTTCATAAATTATGCAAAAATCCCCATGCCTAACTTCTTTTTTGCCCTGGGCCAGTAATTTAGTAAGAAGATCCATTCTAAGTAGAGTGTGAAACTTGTGATGGTTTCCATCTTGTCCTTAGCTTTCTCTTTCTGCTTCCTTTTCTTGTTTTGCTAATAGCCTGCAGCATCCTCTACATCCTTCCCACAATTTCTTTTCCTATTTCATGATCCCAGTACTGCTGTTCTCTTCTCTCCTCTCACTAAAGCAAGCAAAGATCTTCTCCTTAGTGATGAGTTAGGCTGTGTCTCAGTATCTCCAGTAAGAAGAACTAAATCGGTAAATAATTACCTCCCAAAGCATCCCTAAAACTTATCTTGACAGACTATGTGTGTTTCTTACAAAAATTCTTGCATATCCTGAGCCAAGATCTCCCTGTCTGTAGTGGTCACCAATTTGTTCTGGTTCTAACCCATGGAACTCAACCAAAAATCTGTAGATGGCCTAGATGAAAGGCTTTTCCTCTCTAGGCTAAATACCCCCAACACTTACCAGCCATTTGTGAAGTTCCTCTCCTCTGACCCAATTGCACAGTCAGTCCTGCAGGAATCCCAGTGCCTCAGGCACATTCTGACCTGCTCTTCCTGGCTTCCTCTAAGGTCATCCCAGGATCCATGACCTTTGTCCCATACTCCGCTGTATATTGTGTTATCTACCTCTTGTATATTTTCTGGGACAATTGCAATTACCTTGGTTAGCATTTAATTGTTTTTTATAAAGCATTCCTCTCTGGTACCTAGTGGCCTGAAAAACATTGCTATACCTCTATAGTTGTTTCTGGTTATAAATATTTTTTAGAAGTATATCACTATAATGTATACCCTTCATCAATAGAGAAAATGTTGGTTTAAATTATAGCAAACATCTAATTGTATAACTATGTAGTCACTCAGAGTAGTTTTCCTCTTCACTGAGTAAAACAACTGTCTTTGTGAAAATAAAGATCTCCAATGCAGTTTGAACCTGTTAACATAATTCTGTCTTATGGTCCAGTTTAAGAAAATATTTTAAAAGATCTAAAAAAGCTTTTATTATCTTTGTTCATTCTCCCATGGCCTCTTTATCATCTTGATGTTGGATTATGGCAAACTCTCCTCTTCCTGTTGGGCTACATTTTATCAGGATTTGCTTTACAGTATAGATTCACCCTAAATCACTGCTATGGCAAGACGTTCCCCCTCAGCCCACACCCACATGCAGTCTTACATTGGTTTGCCTTGAAGGACATGAACTGAACTGCTGCGTGTAAATAGTGAACCATGTAAAAGCCTTTAAAAGCAGATGGAAATATTTCTTTTCTTTTTTTTTTTTTTAAGTTTGAGAAGAAAACTTTGAAAAACATTACGCTCTTTATTCCTGAATAAAATGGTATTCTTTCTAGATAGGGATGAAATGGTGACTGATCCTTCTTGAAATAATCCTCCCTTATCCCAGAGGCTGACCTGCCCAAAAAGAAAGTACCACTCTTTCCACCACTACTTTTACACAAAGTGTCATCCATCATTATCTTTTGCTTAGTGAAAGAGTTCAGTCAACAGTCACCTTACTCTTCGCCTTGTTATGGCAAATATAGGAAAATTGAAGACGTGGAAGATATGGTTGTGGACCTTGTGGAACCTTTAATTTTAGGGGAAAGAGCATCCATTCATTAATACATGAATAAAAGTTATACCTAAGTAATATAATTTAAATAATAAAAATAAATGCTTATTAGGAAATAGCAAAGAAGTTATAATGAACATGAAGTGAGAGAGGTCCCAAAGATGGCTCGTAAATAAATTTGAGTCACCTTTTGGCAGTATAAGGAGATTCTTGGTACTTGATGGAGTGACTCCTGATTGTTTCTGCATTTGATAGAAAATTAAGATCAACAGTGAGAAATCTGAAGCAAGAGTCACATTGCCTTAAGATTGCTATCATGCATAAAATGAGCAGTAAGAATCACTGTCTTTGAGCAAGTCTCTTGAAGAAATTACTACTCATTTCATACACCTGTCCAATAAACTGTGGCTGATTAGAGCGAAACACTGCAAAGAACAGTGACTTCTCTTTTTTCTAATAGAAAGATAGTTAAAATATCCAATAGAAAGATATATAAATATCTTTTCAATATAATGCATAAAATGTCCTTCCCATAGAAAGATATATAAATGTATAGAAAAGAAAGCTTTTTAGTTGATTAAATAATCGTTTAAAAAGCCATTTAGTCCCATTAGCTTTGAATATATGTTCCAGATGGATCTTTTCAGTAATTTGTAGTGACTGTGCAGCTAGTTTCCTTCTCTTAAAATCAGCAAGCTTCAGTGTTTTGTTATTTTAGTTTTGGAGCCTGAAAAGCTGGTGTAAGTAAACCAAAACAAACCCCAAACACATTGCAAAACTGCCTCCCCGTACATTAATATTTGGGATGCTTGAGAGAGAGTGTGGATTGCACTTTGTGCTGACAGTGTGCAGCCCACATCAGTGTTTGCATTGTTTAGCAGGTATTATAGGAGGAATGTATTCTAAAAACTTTGCTTTATGACTTTGGTGATTATACATTTGCTTTGTGGCATTGATCAAAAACTTTCTATGACTACTAGTAAGGTATTTTTCAATATATCCCCTCTTTAATATATCTCCCCTCCCCTCAGTGACTTTTATACTCTTTATTTGAAAAACCCCATTCCAGAATACAACAGTTATTACTTAATAAGTGGTTTCAGAGTTTAACCTAATTTCAAGATTAAATTTCATAGATGAGAATCTGTCAAGTAAGATTAAATTGTAGAGCATAATTAAAGTCTGGTTTATTTGAGGATTGTGGTGTCTAGAGAAAGAATCTTAGTCCTTTTTAATATAAAGTGGAGACCCTGGCAAGTCTCAGAGCCTGTTTCTTCACAAAACTAACATCATCTTGTCAGGGTTGTTAGAGAACCAGCGTATAGTGCCTGCACTGGATTTTTGTGATAATGGTAGGGGTGGTGGTGATGCTTACTTAGCCACCATGTAGCAATGTGTAGAACTAGTCTTTCCTAGAAAATGAGACTTAGAAAGGTGAACTAATATTAATGTGTGTAAGGTGAATCATTAATGTCCTCAGTAGGACAGTCAAGTCATTTTATAGGAATGATATCAGCTCAAAAATGTCTCCAACTTCAGTTCCAGCACCTTGGGGTGCCAGCCGTATGCAGCAGTGCTGTGATAAGAGCCTAGATCTCAACAGCTCAACCTCTAGTATGACCTTGAGCAAACGCTTCTCATATTTCTGGCCCTCATTGGTAACATGAGTGTGTTGGATTATTCAATCCCTAATGTTTCTTTCTTTCTAAAGTATTAAATTAATTGTAAATTTTGAAGTTTTAGATTTGTTTCAATTGAAAAAAATCACCTTATATATAACAGGCAGAAGTTAAAAAGAAAAGGCACACACCAAATGCATATGCCTTTGTGCCTAGAGCAGCCTTTTTTCTCCTTTCAGTTTTTAGCTTGTTGTGCCTGATGTTTCATTTTGTGATGGTTTAGGCAGTTTAGATGGCCAGGAAAGACTGTATGTTTGAGTAGCAGGATAGGAGCAAGAGTGAATACAAAAGTCTTTGGCTTGTCTAATTGTTTTTGCCAGATAAAATTGCCCTAGAAATACAATATCAGATTTTTTTTAAAGAAGAGTGTTATTTAATATTCAGGATAATTCCATTAAGAAAGCTTATTTTAATCATGTGCTAAATCATCTCTTGGAGTTGAGAGGTTCTTCAGTTATATAGAAATCTCCTTTAAAAAGTGTTCCTAGAAATACATTTTTCTCTTTCGAGTGCTAGCAAACTTAATGACACATTTAACCTAGATAGCTGTTTTCTTGATGACTCCATTAAAAGAAATTTTTCTTTTCTGATGAAACAGGTTTGGCTTATTTTCATTCCCCATCCGCTGTAGTCATTTTTAAAAATTGATCTGTTGACTGTGTTTTTGCTTTGCTTTCACGTTGATCCTTTGTGTTGTGCAAGTTCTTGATCAGTCTTTGCCCAGGACAATCTTGTACTTAAGTTAATGTTTCTCATTTCTTTCTCCTTGGTAGGGATTTTAAAAATCTCCTCTAATAAATAAAATCATCATAACTTTTCAGCATTGTTAGGTATGAAAGTTTTCCATTCCAGCAGAGGTTTGCCTTGCCCTTTGCGTGGGCTCAGTAGACGCATGCAAGGTGGATTCAGGAAACAAATGCAAATAAAACTGTTGCCTAGTGAAGAATACTGCACGTGTAAAATATATATTTGTTATCTCAAAAGTGGTTTTGACTCTTGATTTTGTGAAAATTACCTAATATGTGATCATTGCAAAAAAAACATTGCAAACAGTTCAGAAACATTACATAGAAAGGCGGCCTTCATGATCTTTAGCTTCCCTATGGTTTTCACCATGCCAGGATCATCTTTGTTAATAGTGTGGTGAATATCCCCAGGTTTTCTAAGCTTTAGAAATATTTATTTACAATTATTCCTTTACCACTTATTTATTTTATGAAAATTAGAGTATATAACAGCTCACTTTTTTCACTTAATATATTTTTATATTATTTCACCTCATTACAAATTAATCTACCTTATTCTTTTTAACGGCTGAGTGTATGATTATATGGATGTCCTACAGTTTAGTTCACCAATTTCCTATTCATGAACACTTAGGTTGTTTCCAGTTTTTCAGTACTTACAAGCATAAACACAGGAAGCATCCATATACATAACTTTTGCATACTTCTGTAAATTTTCCAATAGGATATTAACCTTATTGTCTTGTGTGTGTTGCAAATATTATTTTCTAGTTTGTCTTTTGACTTTGCTGCTTCTTACTAACTGCTTATTAAATATAAAAGATAAAATGATGCTTCTGAGGTTGGTCACACTATTTAAGAATAGATTCAGATTTTTTAAACAATGTCTGTTTTTGCTGATGTTGTTTTAAAGCAAACCAGTAAGCTAATTAATAATCTTGGATTATGGCCATCTTAAATAGGTCACACTATTTATTTAAGAAGTAAAAACTTATGTTTGAGATTGGATTCCTTTGAATGGAAATTTTAGTTTGGGTTATTATTCCTGAAACCATTCCTGATATACTGTTGAATTACAAGAGAGTTATTCAGTGATAAAGTGACCTATTTTAGGAATGACAGTTCAACATACAGACTTAGCATATTCACATTCATCAACATTTTCCCAGAAACTCTTGATGGTAAATTGAGATTATGTAAATGAAATTTTAATGAGTACTTTAATGAAATTATGAAAAATCCTTTTATAAAGCAAATAATCATACCATAATTAATCTAGCATATAAATATGTACTTAAAATGTTAAGTACACGTTTAATTATATTGTTTAAATTTTTAAATTAAAGTTGGCAGGAAAACTCTCAGCTATGTAGTGTTATATTTACTTAGGATAGGGAGGAGCTATTACAGATTCCTTATACTTTGCCTATACTCCCTTAATTTGGGGGAGATTTGAGAAAAATTTAAGTATATTCTATTTAACTTTGGATCAGAGTTCGTATACACATATAATCTGTGTGTTATATTAAGTCTTAAAACTAACCCAATAAGCTTTTTTTCTTCCTGGCTTTGTAGTATACTTCACCTCGCAGTGGTATCTTCTGAGTAAACCATCAGTCTGTGCTTAGTTAGCATGTGGTGAGTGAAGAATAATATGTTTTGTGTCTTTTGTGCAAAAATCAAGTGTATTGCATGCTACTAACTATTTTGCTGGGATTCTTTTGCTCTTTTATTTAATGAATCTGTGGTTATGCTATGGGTTAATATAGGTATTTTCTGTTAATTATGTTTTATAGATTAATAATATATAGATTAGTAATCACTACCACCAGTAGAGTTATATAGTTTTAGAAAATTTTAGTTCTTTAAGTAGTGGTTGAAAGTTTCAAAATTGCTCTTTGAAATTTCGTTAAAGAATATATATTTCTTTTTGTTTTTTGTTTCCCAAGAATGGTCTTTGAAGTTAATAAAGATTGTCAGAGAGAAATGAAAAATCATTTTCTAGATAAAAGTGAAGTGATATATTTCACAAAACCAGAATTTTAAAAATTATGAAGCCTACTTAGAGTCAAGGCTAATCTGAAATAATGAAAACTAGTAAAGCTTATTTAAGTGTCAATGCAGTTTTATTGCTGCTTGGGATCATATAGTATAACAAAATAACATGTTTGTCCAGAGGAGACCCTTAGGCAGACTGCTTTAATTGCCTGAGGCTATTTCTAATTAACATATTATTACAATAAAGTGGAGGCATCTAAAATGTTTCAACACAGTTGACTGTCTTCACTATTTAAGCACCCCTCCCATCACCTCCACATATTATTCATGCTATTAGCTTGATTTAGTTACTCCTAAAAGTTTAGGTTACATCTTTACCTCAAACTTTGCTAGAATTTTCACAAATCACAAATAAGCTGGATTGCAATTAATAGAGCTTAATTATAATTAAAATAAAGATTCTCTGTTAATTTAACTAGTAGTCAACTGACAGTATCAAGGTTTAAAATGCCAGTATATATAGCATTTCTTTTTTTAATCTTTTAGCTTTAAAAATTTTTTATGCCTACATTTGAGTCTCATTTTGATTTTAATATATATCAATTAACTTGCCTTAGTGATTATCTAGAACTGTCTTTAGTTATGTAAATCCACATCTAACCCAATAGGTCTTAACATTTTCCTTTTTTAATATTATAAATACTGCATCATGCTTGTTATTGCATTTGAATACTATCATTTATCACCGGAAATATGTACTGTATAACATTTCTATTGATTGATTGACAGTCTCCTCAAGTTTTAGTTTGAAAAATTTTAAACATAAGAGTTGCAAAATAGTACAATGAGCACCCATATACCCTTTATCTTTATTTACTGGTTACTAACATTTTGCAAAATTTTCTCTCTTGCTCTTTCTCTCCATATATATTTTCCCCTCTGTGACGTTTGATAGTTACTTGCAAACATAAACTAAATACTTAGCAAATATCTTGAAGAACAAGGACATTTTCCTACATACCCACAATATAATTATCACTCTTAGAAAATTTAATATTAACATAATACTGTTATCTAGTATATAGTAAATATTCACATTTTCGGGCTGGCCCCGTGGCCGAGTGGTTAAGTTCGCGCGCTCCGCTGCAGGCGGCCCAGTGTTTCGTCGGTTCGAATCCTGGGCGCGGACATGGCACTGCTCGTCAGACCATGCTGAGGCAGCGTCCCACATGCCACAACTAGAGGAACCCACAACGGAGAGTACACAGCTATGTACCGGGGGGCTTTGGGGAGAAAGAGGAAAGGATAAAATCTTTAAAAAAAAAAAAAAAAAAAAAATTCACATTTTCCAGTTTTCCAAATATGCTCTCATGATTTTTTAAATTCCAGGATCCATTCACAGATTGTACATTGCATTTCATTGTCATGTTTTTCTAGTCTCTTTTAAACTAGAAAAGTTCTCCCAGCTTTTTTTGTCTTTTGTGACATTGACATTGTGCAACCTTATGGAATCATGCATGACATTCTTTTCCTATAACAGCACAAGCTAAGGTTTCAAAATAATAACAGACAAAGGAAATTAAATTTAACAGAAGATGTCTTTCTTATCTTCTCTAGGCTTCTAGGACCAACATGATTGTTGAGAGAGTTTTATAAATAATATACTGTTGGAAGTACATCAAGAGTAGTGGATTATATCTTCATTTACAAATTGAAAAAACTTTAAGAGTTTCTCTTGGAGCTGGCCCAGTGGCGTAGTGGTTAAGTTCACATGCTCTGCTTCAGCGTCCTGGGGTTCACAGGTTCAGATCCCGGGTGCGGACCTATACCACTCATCAAGCCATGATGTGGTGATGTCTCACATACAAAATAGAAGCAGATTCGCACAGATGTTAGCTCAGGGATAATCTTCCCCAAGCAAAAAAGAGGAAGATAGGCAATGGGTATTAGCTCAGGGCCGATCTTCCTCACCAAAAAAAAAAGTTTCTCTTTTCACTAAATATATATGAAAAGTTTGTCTCTATTACTTAATATTTTTTGATAATTTATTTTTATGGCATTTTTAACCTCGTGCTTGATCTGACCACTGGCTTTTAGCATTTTAATCAGAGAAACCTAATTAGGAAGGTTTAGCATCTTTTTTCATAGCATCTTAAGTTTTTAAAAATTGTTTGTTAGTTTTAGATGAAGCATAGCTTTTCACACCAAAATGCTGTCTTTCCTTTGCTGCCATGCATATCATTGTGGGAGAATTGCAGTATGTAGAAAAATCAACACATTAGGGAAAGGGGAAGAACTCTTTGTCCTGTTTAAATCCAGTCAGAAGAGCTGCATCCTTACGAGATTCTGCCAGTCAGCCTCTTAACTCCAGGCTTTATCTAATTATAACCTGGTAGCATTCAATACATGGTGAAAGGTTGCAGTTCCAAATTTCACTTAAAAATACTGTTTTCCAGGATTGCTGATCACATCATTCCAAGAACATTAATTTTTAGAAGATTCCTTTAGGATTTCGTATTTAGAATATTTCTAGTTGAGTCCCCAGACCATAGAATACTTGTATAATTTTATTTTAACTTAAAAAATCAAATCTCCCCAAAAGTTGGCTTTATAAGTTTTTTTTCTTTCTTTATACTCTTTTCCTTTTTCTTTTGCAGTCATGGCTCCGATCTTCATCTTGAAGGAATGGGGAGAGTGATATTGGGCAAGCTGGGAAAACTGCACATTTGCTGTTCTTTGAGAATGAAGGTGTTGTTAAGGGCCCCTCATGTAGCCAAAAGACCAAGAAAAATCTGACATTGGCCCACAGATATATTGCAGACTGCCTTTAAAATAGATTATATCAGTGGAGAAATGGTGATAGTTTTTTTGGTTTTCTTCAATATTTTTGTTGGGAAGAGTTTTATGTTGTTTAAAAGATATTTTGGATAACTTAACCTGACTTATGGCTCATTTAATGTTCCTTTCTTCCATTCTTTCTGTCCCTCTTTTTAAAGAACTGCTTGCTTTTCCTATTTATTTTTAGGGTTTTTTCTTTTTTAAGACTGTGCAATACATTTTGAGGTGAAACTTAGTGAATTTTTCCTGATAAATTAGAGCATTTAATTGACTGTTTTATCCAGATTGATTTGTTGAATATTTGCTAAAGACTAGTTCTTTAAGCTATGACATGATAAATCCAAACGGCAGTACCTCATTGTTTACTTAGCTTTTGTACTTATATTTTTCAGAGGATAAAATACTACTGTAAATTGTAAATAGTCAATACATAACTATTGTATGCAAATCTGTGACTGTTGGCAATGTCATCTCGAAAGAACAGATAAATAAAGTTTATTTACTATATAAAATTTGCTTATTGTGTTTTTTTTCTAATTTGAAATCTATTTCAAAATAGTTAATTCGCCAAAATAGTTAATCTATCTACGTGAATATAATGAGGAACTATTTGTTAAGATATCTAAATGGTAAGCATTTGGAAATATTTTTGTATGTTCAAAATTAGCATTACCAGGTTAGAAGTAAGTACTTGGAAACAAGAAAGACTTCATGGTGTGTGTTTTGGGATTCTTCCAACTTGGGCATACCTCCTCTCTCTGGAGTAGACCATACTGTGGTTCTTTTTAAACTGAATGAGAGAGAAATTTCTGGACACTAAAAGATGGGAACTGTTCACAGGGTTTCACATACCCTTTATATTCTAGCAAACGCAGTATTCCTTATCTGGGTGTTATCAAGGGGGAATCTCAGTTATTCAGACAGTCTAGAGCTTCTCGTTGCTGGAGTATCTTACATTGTGATACAGAGTGGGGAGCTCTGGCGAGTAGGTGACCAACAGGTCTTCCTGTAACCCACAGCTGACTCCTTTGAGTTCTATTCCAGCCAGGGAAGAAGGTCTCCTTACCATTTTTTTTTTTTTTTCTTAAATCAAGGTGTACTTGAGTGGCAAAATTTTGTCCCACTGAAGGGTTTCTGACAACCGACATGACTTCTTACCCTTTTTATGTACCTTTCTAGGGTAGAAATTGTGGACTCTTAGTGAAATTCGTATACAACTTCCCAAAATTTCACCCTAACCCATTTATGGAGACAGGCATATCAAAAAGAGTACAGAGGTCAGCCAACTTTTTCTATAAAGGGCCAGATAGTAAATACTTTTGGCTTTTAGGCCAGTATGCGGTCTCTATCGCAACCTCTCGTCTCTGTCACTGTAGGAAAAAAAAGTCCTGGATAATACTTACGTAAATGAGTATGTGTTCCAATAAAACTTTATTTATAAAAGCAGGTGGCAGGCTAGATTTGGCTCGCTGACTGTAGTTTGCCTACCCCCAAGAAAGAGAGCAAGCTACATTTTAAACATGGAGTGGGGGGAGGAGTGATAATCAGTTAATACACAGGAGTTGCTCCTTTTTCCTTATGCAGGCATGCAGCCCCTCTTTCAGGAAAAGCTGCAGCAAACTCAGTTCACCTTAAGAATAGTGGTGACGTTCTTTCAGTGTTACTTGTTCTAGCAAGAAGGATAAAGCCTTACATGGTACTCAGTGTCAGGGTCTCAGACCTGTCTGCGACCTTTTCTGGAAGATCCCCTGTAACCATGTCCATAAGTGATACCTGGGAAATGACAGTTTTTTTCCAACAATACGTACAGGATATGTTTGCATCATAGATTACAGTCTGCTAAGTACTTTGTCTTCCACTGTCTGTTACTCTCAGACAAAGCAACTGGGATTTGTGATAGCGCAGCGTCGGCCAAGGCCACAGAGAGAAAGCTGTGATTCCAGCGCTTAGATCAGATGCTGGGGTTCTGAAGCCAAGACTGTGTCCAAGACCTCAGGACTGCAGCACACGAAATGGGTGATGCAGTAAATTTAGTGCCGAGAAACAAGCATTTCACTTTGAAAAGTGTTAGATGCTAGTAAGATGTTACTTTAGCAAGTTTTTGGCAAAAATTCTACTTGTGGCCACTGGAATTAATTTTATAGTCACTTTGTTGAGGTCAGATGCATGTGAATTTCGGTAGAGAACCACCTTGTTGACTTGTAACTTAGTCCTTTTGAGCTGCTATAACAAAAATACCTAAACTAGGTGGCTTATAAACAACAAATGTTTTATTTCTCACTGTTCTGAGGACTGAGAAGTCCAAGATGATGGTGCCAGCAGATTCAGTGTTTGGTCAGGACCCCCTTCCTCGTTCATAGACAGCTGTCTTTAAGCTGTAAACTCACATGGCAGAAGAGCAAAGGTGCTTTCTGGGGCCTCTTTATAAGGGCACTTAGCCATTCTTGAGGGCTCTGCCTTTGTGATTAATCACTTCCAGAAGGCCCCACCTCTTGTTGCCAGCACCTTGGGGGTTAGGTTTTAACATGAACTTTGCAGGGACAGAAGCATTGTCTATAGCAACTTGAAAATAGTTGAATTAGGCTTTCCTAAGTTAAAGGATTGGAACATCACTCATTATTTTCTGATGTATAAAGTGTTTCCTTTTCTTCCAAAAATTCATTGGCCACAAGAACCCCTGCTGTAGAGTAAGTAGCGCATAGAGGCTGAAAGGGAGCTCACTCCTTTGCCTTGCTGCAGGGCCCAGAAGATGGGGATGAATCAGTCATAGCTTCCTCACCCTCCACAGCGAAAGGCTGTGGATTAAAATACGTGTTCAGACTGAAGTTTTTCTTTATCTTTGAAAAAGCAAACAATCAGAAAAGACCTTTTGATTTGGTTTTCTCTCTGATTCTGAAAGAAATTTAGGTTCATCGTAGACAGTTGAGAGAATACATTTTAAAAAGAGAAAATAGGCACAACCAGAGGCACTCACAACTAGAATATACAACTATGTCCCGGGGGGGCTTTGGGGAGGAGAAGAAGGAGAGGAAGAAGAAAAAACAGATTGGCAACAGATGTTAGCTCAGGTGCCAATCTTTAAAAAAAAATTAAAAAATAAATTTAAAAAGATAAAATAATCCTCCAGAATCCCTCATCAAGAAATCGCCACTATTGCTACTTTGGTGCATTGAATCATGGAGGATTTTTCTAAATGTGTGAATGGATGTATGGAAGGATAGGCCGTGTGTGTGTGTGTGTGTACATACCTACATTTATATGTCTCTTTATATTAGGGGCCATTAAAATTTCTTTGAAGCTGTTTTTAACTACTGCATATTTTATCCTATGGATATACCATCATTTAACCCCTTTCTCTCCTGTTGATCATTTAGGTTAGTTGTACTTGGTCCCTTCCTTCAGTCCTCCATGATGATCTTACTGTCCATATTGTAAGCACACTTGAAGAAACAATCCAGAACCAACCTATCTTTCTCTCAACAGCCTTTGGTTGCCAAACAAGTGGACGCATTTCAGATTACTGTGTGCCAGGTTTGTCTGGCACCATTTCCCCTAACATTCCAAAGATGTGATGCATGGGTGGACATTCTGAGTCAGGACACTCTTAGAACACTACATTTCAAAGCTGGGCTTCACCCAGATTTGATGTGTCAAAGACAAATTGAAATAGCAATGCCTAAAGCATGCTTTCCATGGTGAGGGTGGGTGGGCGCAGGTCGGGGTGCAGACAAGGCAGCAGTGGCATTCCTTCCATCCTCCAGCCATCTGTTGTTATATTACTATAGTAATAACAATTGCCTCGTGCCTTAATTTGGGATCCTCTTTAGTTAGATTTTGCTGCTGCTGTTACGTTCTTTAGAAGCATTCAAACATGAAATGTAAACTTGCCTCAATGACACTTTGTAAACAATGTAACCATTTAAAAATTTACTTTAAAAATTCTTCTCTAAATAAGCCTAAAATGCAACTATGGGTACATCTCATACTTTTCCAGTCGCTCTGCTGCAGGAAGACTGCCTCTCGGTTACCCCACACCTGGGCTAGGCTGCCTCCCCCTTTTAAATGGAGAGGGTTTAGTGTGTTTGCCTGTCTGCCCCTCTTTGTTGTCCACCTCTATTATGTTGGGAGTGAGTAGGGCAGATAATTTGTCTTTTTCATTCACAGGTCTCCAAGGAAGTTGACTCAAGATCTGGGGTGGATCATGAGATTCTGGACATAATCTCTGAGGCAATGACTGGATGAGACTTCGGGGATGTCTTTGGGAGGAGGATGAGTGTACAGGCAGTCAGAAAGGAAACTGATATTTATGATCCAGTGAGCAGATTGTGGTACATTGGATTATTATTTCAAATTTTTCATTCCCTCCCTGTGTTTGGATTGTACATCCACATACTTTATTTTCTGACTTTTCAGTAGCTCCCGTTAGAGTGGGCAGAGTGCATTTCTCTACCAAAGTTGAGTTAGGCTGTGTGACTTTGGTCAGTGGGTTTGAATGGACGTGACATATGGGACATCTGAGCAGCAGTTTTAAGAGCCCTCACATAGTTCAGCTCTTGCTCTTATCTCTGCCGTGAGGTTGAGATATGTATTGCTCATTCAGCTTGGGCCCTTGCATAATGAAAAACGTTGGCCTGACGTGTTTGTTGTTGCCAGAAACATTTATTGTTGTCAGCCACTGAGATTTGGGGATTATTTGTTACTGTAGCATAACCTAGTGAAAGCTGACTAATAGATTGTGAGAAAAAAAGGCAAGTTACAGGATAATGTGGTTGGCTTTAGTTTTTAGAAGTGTTACTTTGATGTGTCTTGGTGTGGTTTCTTTAGGTTTATCCTGGTTGAGATTTCCCCAGCTTCTTGAGTTTACAGGTTAATATATTTTGCCAAATTTGGGAAGTTTTCAGCCATTACTTCTTTGAGTATTTTTTTTAAAGATTTTATTTTTTCCTTTTTCTCCCCAAATCCCCCCGGTACATAGTTGTATATTCTTCGTTGTGGGTCCTTCTAGTTGTGGCATGTGGGAGGCTGCCTCAGCGTGTCTTGATGAGCAGTGCCATGTCCGTGCCCAGGATTCGAACCAACGAAACACTGGGCCGCCTGCAGCAGAGCATGTGAACTTAACCATTCGGCCACGGGGCCAGCCCCTCTTTGAGTATTTTTTCAGCCCTACCCTCTTTCTCCTCTCCCTCCTCTCTTCTGGGACTCCAATGACACAGTATTAGATCTTTTGTTATAGTCCCACAAGACTCTGAGGCTCTGTTCATTTCTTTCTTCAGCCTATTTGCTCTTGTTCAGATTGAGTAATTTCTATTGTTCTATCTGCAAGTTTACTGACTCTTCCTTCTGTCCCCTCCATTCTGCTATTGAACCCATCCATTGAGTTTTTAATTTGTTATTGTATTTTTCAGTTCTAAAATCCACACTTGGGTCTTTATATCTTCTGTTTCTTTGCTGAGATTTTCTGTTTCTTTGCTGACACTTAGTTTTCTCATTTGTTTCAGGCGTGTTTTTAATTGCTCATTGAAGCATATGTATGATGGCTGCTTTAAAATCTCCAACAGATAATTCTGATATCTCTGTTATCTCGATATTGGCATCTATTGATTATCTTTTTTACTCAAGTTGAGATTTTCCTGGTTCTTCGTATGTCTAGTGACTTTCAATGGAAACATGAACATTTTGGATATTATGTTCTGAGACTCTGGACCTTATTTAAGCCTGTGTTTTAGCTTCAGCAGGGGAAGGGGTAGGGCAGTGTGGGGGACACCACCTCATTACTGCCAGATGGGGATAGAAGTCCAGATTCTCCACTTTGCCTCCATTGACACCCAAGGAGGGGAAGGTCTCCTCATTACTTCTGGGGGGGATGTGTAGAATTACACTTCCCCACCAGGCCTCCACTGAGACCACCAGGGCTGGGGAGAGTAGGAGTGCCTCTTTACTGCTCACGAGTGGCCACCACAGATACCACGGGAAGGGTGATGGCCAGGGTGACTTCTTCACCTTTGGGTGGTAACGGAAGTCCTTGACTCTGCGCTAGGCCTCCTCTTAGCCCACCCCAGCAGGAGGGGGAGAGGCACCTATTTGCTGCTGGTGGGGGTGGAAGTCCAGGCTTCCCATATGGCCTCCAGTGACATCACGGGGATGTGGTGGGATGGGGAGGTCTCATTGTCACCCACCAGGGATGAAAGTCTCTGCTCTCTGCTCGGCCTTCTCTGACATCACCCTGGCATGAGTTTTGGGTGCCTCCTTTCAGCCTGGTGGATGTTAGAGGTTTAGGCTCCCACTGGGCCTGTGCTGGCAGGGGTGGGGCAGGGGCCACAGTGTTTGGCTGGAATAGAAGTTTGGTTGTCTAGCTTTCTGTTTTGCCGGGCTGCCACTTTCCTGGTCCTTTGGCTAGAGAAAACCTTCAGCATTTCCAGGTAGTTTGCAATATATGAGGCAGGGAACTCACAGGATGTCATTCCTCAGGTCCCAAGGTCCCTCGCTGGTCTGCCTTCTTCTCTCCACCTTTCAGAGTCTTCTTATCTTTGTTTTATATACAATTTCCAGGGTTTTCAGTTGTACTTAGTGGGAGGAATAGGAAGAAATATGTCAACTCCATCCTCCCAGAAGCAGAAGTCTACTATACAATGTGATTTTATTTATATATTTATGTATGTATTACCTATTATTTATTTGACTTAAATAATTCTACATATTTTTACAGATACGCATACTTTTAATAAAGATCTGGATATATAAACTGAAAGGATATACATTCATGCACAGTGGCGGTTGTAACTGGTCTTCCCTGGTCACCTCCGCCCAATCTCTATTTCCTCACACTTCTTTAGATTTTTTCATGGCGTCTAGTATTACCTGCCCTCAGTAAAAATTGTCTTTTTCCTTATACTAGAATAAAAACTCCAAGGGGGCAGGAGCATTGTCTGTCTTGCCCACTGTTGTATCCTTACGAGCTAGAACATGTAGTAAGCCTCAATAAGCATTTATTGAATAAATGAATGAATGGATGAACAAGTGAGTTAAGAAAGAGGCTAAAATGTACCAGTACTCTCTGTAGTTAAAAACGAAGAATTTTTTAAAGACCTCTTTTTAAAAATTTTATTTAGGTCACATTGGTTTATAACATTATATAAATTTCAGGTATAGATCATTATATTTCAACTTCTGTATAGACTGCATCGTGTTCACCACCAAAAGTCTAGTTGCCATCCGTCACCATATGCCTGTGCCCCTTTACCCCTTTCACTGTCCCCCCACCCTCTTCCCCTCTCGTAACCACCAAGCTGTTCTCCTTATCTATGTGTTTGTTTCTCTTCCACATATGAGTGAAATCATACGGTGATTGTAAAGACCCCTTTCTCCCCCCGTTGAGAAGCATATGGCAATGCAAGGGAGTAAGAGGGACACAATTATGGGCAGAACCTGGACTTTGTTTTAATTTGTTTTATAAGTCAATTAGTTACAAATAGTAACATTTTAAGGAACCAATTACTTGTAACATACCTCATGACTGATCAGGACACAGCAGTGGAAATGAGTCCAGCTGGAAAGAATCCCTTCTCTGTTCTTTTCATTCCTATTTTCCTAGATATAGTTTTCTTTTGGGATCGAGCCACTTTGGACTTGAAGATTAGTTTAGGCCCAGGGAAATAATCTGTCCAAAGAGATAAATTTTCCCTAATCTTTTAGGGAGGCAGCATTGCATGCTGGCCACAAGTGCAAACTCTGGGGCCAGACTGCCAGAGTTCAAGTCCTGGCTTGACCATTTACTCTCTAGGCAAGGGACTAACATGTAAGCCTCAGTTTCCTGATCTATAAAATGGGAATGTACGTTTTATGGTCATATAAGAGTGGTTTTGGATTGAACTAGTATTCATAAAATGCTTAGATGATATTTATAGATAATTCATAAGATGCTTAGAATGATGTCTGAAACATGGTAAGAGTTCAGTAAAAATTGGCTATTGCTGGTCTCTTGTTAATAGCTTATGAGACTGAAATGATTAACTCTTAGCATGCAGGAATGCCAGGTAAGATACAATTGAACAGAATGGAAGCCAGCCCTCTTAGTGTAGTTGTCCACAATAACAGGCAGGATGCTAATGCCTGTGACCACCACTGCTCCGGACTCCCCCTGCCAATGTCTGAAAGATCTCACAGAGAACAGCCTAAGGCAAAGAGGTGCCCAGATTCTGTCCGGAAGCAGACAAGAGGAAGACTCACAGGAACGACTGGCAGAGACTGCAAGGAGGGGCTTCACCAGTCTGGGTGGCCTCACCAGCCCCTGCTCTGCTCCGCAGATGCTGCCCTGCCTTGAGGGCAGGATTTCCTTTCCTTTTCCTCTCTGGCCCTCAGAGGCACCTGCCCTGGGTGGGTTGGGTCTCTACCCCACTCTCCGTGCCCTCATCCTGCAGGGATCCTTGAGGATCTTTGTCAGGCCGAGCTCTGGTGTAGGCAGGCCAGAGCTGTCATCACTGGGAGCAGCCAGGACTTCTCTGGGCGCTGGCCTGGAGGGAGCCCCTCCTCTAACCTGGCCTCTGTGTCTGCTGCAGACTCAGGATTTCCTGGACCTGCAAACCAGCATTGCCATCCGTTGTTCTGTTTGTCCTGGAAGTGACAACCTTCCCGCGTTACCTTGGGATCATCAGGGCCTGTACAGCTCTGCCCTAGGTCTTCAAGGTGACCAGCTGCCCAGGAATCCTGCTGCCAGTATTCAAGGTGAATGGACACCCTCTCCTTGTTCCTGGCTGTGTCACCTTAGCCAGATTTGCAGCCCAGCCACGGGGTCTAACCTTCTCGGCCCTTTCCTTTTACCTCGGCTCTGCTCCGTCTCACACTTACCCTTCTGTCCTGACCTCTAGTTATATTCTCTCAGAACTAACCCTAATTCTGGCCTCCAGGGCTCCTTGACTATCATTCTCAACCACCCCTGGGCCTGATCCCAGCTGCCCCAGAAAGTCATCCTCTGTGGTCCAGACCTGGTCCCTGGATCCTGCCCCATCATAGGCTCCAGAGGCACCTGGGGAGGGAATGAACTCGCTCTCAGGGCCTGGCCCGGACAATTGGGTCTAAAACAAACGTAAGTCCAAATGGAACTGTCCACTCCAGTCGTGGCTGAATCAGAGGTTATGCCAGGAGGATGTGAGTGGACACCAGATGTGTCTGCTACAAGGTTTCAGACCCCTGTGAGGTGGGGAGTTAGACCTGGACTTCCTGTGTAAACCTGGGAGTCACTGAAGACTGTCCACTCATTAAACCAGAAGTAGAAATGCTCCACACTCCAGCCTGGGAATGCAGACTTGGGACTTGCCCAGGAGAGTGGACAGAAGAAGCATTGCCCATGAGCAATTGAGGCTGAGCCTGTGCCGTGTGAGTGTGTGACGTTCCGATTCCTGCCTCTCATGTGATGCAGGAACACGGAGTCGCACAGGAGCCCCAAGCAGGGAAAGGAACGTAAACACCGCACTGGACCCACAGAACCCCAGCATTAGCAAACTGAAGCTGCCCTGTAGGGATGTCTGCACATCTCAGGCTGCTGGAACTCCCATAGTCACTCTGCTGACATCAGTCTAGCAGGAAGGATTCCCAGCCACGAGAGGAAACACATCCCTGAGAGGGAGCAGCAGCAGACACACAGATGAAACTGTGCCCCCAAGAGAGAAGAGAAAACCATCTGGAAGAGACTTGACTATAGGTGCTGAGAGGAAAGCATAGGTGTTCTGGGAGCAAAGAGGAGGAGCACCTAACTGAGACTTGCAAGGGTGACACCTGACCCGGGTCCTAAGAGGAGTAGCAGGGAGTCAGTGAGGTTAGGGGAGCCATCCAAGGCAGAAGGACAGCGGGAGCTCAGAGGTCAGGAACGGCCGGGTCTGTGTGTGAAACCACAGCAAGGGAGAGCTGAGGCAGGCATGGGAGCTGAGGCTAGATGCAGACGGGGGCCAGGTGATAAAGGCCATATATTCCTCGCTCATTTCTTAGACTTCATCCTAAGCAGTCACAAGGGAGAACTTCAAGATAGTCTTACATGTTTTCAGCTCAAAGCCGTTTATCCCCTTCCTTGAAAGTTCAGGGCCAATTTTGTTGCCAGGAGTCTTGCAACAGCAGCTTTTGCCAGTGTGGACTCTGAAAAGTGAAATGCACGTGGGGTGTTCCATTGCTCAAGCTGAATGCAATGCAGAGTAATCTGGGCCTCTCAGAGGAGAGGAGAGAAGGAGCTGTCTGAAGTCAGGTTTGTTTATTGGAGTTGTGTGCACCCCATTGCTTGCTGTCTGGGCCCAGGAGAATGAGGTTACAGCCAGCTGGCCTTTGTCACCAAAGCCCACAGTCTAAACAGACTCACAGGCAAGGAATTAGACCAGACCCCAGGCCCCTTGGCCCACTGCTCAGCTCTTACTGGGGTCCATTTGTGGATCCCACTCTCAAGATGGAAAGTTTGTTCGAGGTCCAGCTGAAGGTGCGAATGACTGCAATCAAGCCAACGGAGTGACGGGAGAATGATCTAAAGGGAAGGAGGATATTGTCTGTGTCTTTTTTTTTTTTTCTTTAAAGATTGGCACCTGAGCTAACATCTGTTGCCAATCTTCTTTTTTTTTTTTTCTGCTTCTCCCTAAAGCCCCCCAGTACATAGTTGTATATTCTAGTTGTGGGTCCTTCTGGTTCTGTTATGTGGGACGCTGCCTCAGCATGGCTTGATGAACGGTGCTGGTCTATGCCCAGGATCCAAACCAGTGAAACCCTGGGCTGCTGAAGTGGAGCACGTGAACTTAACCACTTTGCCACAGGGCCGGTCCCTATCTGTGCCTCTCAAGAACACATCCGTCTTTTCTTTCTCCCCAGTTTTGGATTGTGGAATGATTGCTGAGAAGCATGTGCCAAACCCAGCCTCACTTCCACCTCCTGGCTTCCCTGGCATCTCACACGGGATCCATGAGTGGGCCTTCAGGCTCTGCCACTGGGAGGGTGATCTTAGGTGAATCTCTGAAATGGGGCGTTTGCCCGTGGTGTGTAATGTGTGGGAAAACCAGGGGTTGGTGGGATGTGCAGAATGTTTAGAAGCCCATGCAGTCCATTGATACTCCTAGAATTTCTGGAAGGGATGCAGCTGTCCGCCTTTCTGCACCCATGGCAGACATAGCTATCAACCTCATCTCAGTTAACTATTGCCACAATCGTGCTGCATAACAAACTACCCAGCATTCCGTGGCTTAGAACAAGCATCTGTTTAGCTCGACAGCATCTGCGGGTCAGTGATTCAGGCTGGACAGTTTTGGTCTTGGCTAGTCTCCCTCCCATGATCTGGGGGTTGGCAGGCTGTTGGCTGGGGGCTCAGCCGGGGGAACTTGGCTCTGCTGCCTGTGTGTCTGTCATCCTTCAGCAAGCTGGACGGTCATGTTCTCGTGGTGAAGATACAGATGCAAGAGCAGAAATGGAACCTGCAAGCACTTTGTGAAGCTTCTGCTTATATCACAACCTGGGCCAAACTCAGAATTAAGGGGTGGGGAAGTCCACACCATCTCTTGATAGGAGGCTTCAAAAAGTCACATTATAAGGGGTATGAACTCAATGAGGCGATGAAAATTTGCAAACAGTTTACCAAATGCTTCTCAACTCAGTACTCCATAGCCACTACCAGTCAGTCGGCTCCATACCTGACATCAAAGCTGTTTGCCGTCACAGCTGTAAATGCACAGCCCTCAAACTAGTTTTGTGGAGTCCTCAGGTTCCAAGGGGGTGCGTCAGGGAGCTCTGCAGGAGCAAGGGAGGATGAAAAGGCAGAAGATTGCTCCACTTTTATTTGTTTTATATATTTTGGGGTTCTGAGCAAGATTTTATTTGAAAAAAGATTCTGCCATCAAAACAGCTTTAAAAAACTTTCTCTTCTTGGGTGTATTCAGACCAACAGAAAAAGGCTTGCTTAGCACACGTTTCTTTGGTCTCTGCAGAAATGCTCTTGCCCAGTTGGGTTTCAGGCAGTTCCTTAGGCTTTCCTCCTAGAACTTCAGGGAATCAATTTATGTTCTATGTTCTCTACAACTGTTTCATAAATGTTGCCTATACAGAAGATTTTTTTTACAGCCAAGTGCCCGGGAAAGTTTCAGTATATTTTCTCTCTTGGACAATGTGAACTACTTTATGTAACGTAACATCTCTCCCTTTTCACTTTGGCCACCTGGGAGCTCAGTGCCAAATTCAGGTCACAAGTTTAATAACTCTTAAAACTAGAATCGTCCAAGGAACTTTTGAAGTTAGATTCCAAGGCTTCAACTGCAGCCACTGTGTTTCAATCGGAACCACTGGATTGTCCCTGATGGCTTGATTATTGCTGTTTCCTTTTTCATTCCTGGACTTGCCCTCTGATTCTAACATATGTTTCCCCTGATCTTGATTGTTCTTTCATACAATAGAGTCAATTACTCTTAGGTCCAAACCGGCAGTGAGGAGGGGGTTGCTCACAGGGCTGAAGAAAGCAGTGCAAGGCCTCTGGCCTGCCTAGGGTGTCAGCCAAGGGAGGGGGCAGATCCTCCATGTCTGTGGGTTTGAGAACTAGGTGTCTTCTCAGTGAACAGCCTGGAGGGAGGCCTGACATGGGGATGGAGGCTGAGCTGAGGGTCAGGAGCCAGACACCCCAGGACGGGACTGTCAAGGAAGCAAGACTCTGGCTGAGAAAGAGCCACACCCCACCAAGCCCCCTGCAGCATCCTGAGCACCTGCTCGCATCGGGCTCGACACTGAGGTCTTTCAGCCCCTGGGCGCCCCTAAGTTTAGTTGGAGAAACTATGGCTCCCAGAGGTTAATTCAGGATTCAAGCTTGGTCAGAAATTGTTCGGAAGGACATGATCATCCTCCAGGATGATTTTGAATTTAGAATTGAATATAAATGTCAAAGTGAAACAAATCCATGATCCTAAGCTTTTGGAGTGACTTGTATTTTAAGATAATTTGGCATGTTAAATTAGCTAGTAAATTAGCTTTGGGGTTCATTTTAACATTTATGATTGAAGAACTGATTTAGATTGTGATTTTAAGTCGAACCTTCATTAAGTTTATAAACAATATTTGAATATTTAAGACAAGATACATGTTATTTATAAGTTTAATCAGTTAGATTTATCAACTTTGGGTAAATAAGGAATTACTTAAGTACTTGGAAGGTTTTTTGAGTCAGGTAAATGCATGAAATATTTATAAAAGGAAATCAAGTATGATAAATTTATTAATGCAGCAATTTCAAATATTAAAGGGAATTTGATGAAGTGATAAGTGACAAAACTGCCTTAAATAATTGCTTGAAGTTTGATAGATTTATAATTAGAAAAATTAGATTTATAAGCTGAACTTAAAAAAGGTTCTACATTTGTGATGTTAATAAATTCAGTATTAACTTTTTTAACTAAAGTAGTTTTCTAATGAAACTTTTTCTTAAATCTCTCTGAAGATACTAATTAAAATTAAATGAATTTTTTTTTCTCCTTTGTTCTACAGCTCTGTTTTCTCTGGGGCTAGTTGTTCTGTTTGTTTATTATTTTTTAATGTTATTGGTCTTCCGTGGTGTCTGGCAGCCCTTGGTTGACGAGTGGACAAGGTAGGTTGCTCTCCGTGGTGGGAACGAGTTTCCCTTTGCGTTTGTCTAGATCTGCTGTCCTGAGAGGTCTGTCCGGGGATGGCAGGGGCACCTCTGCAGCCCGTGTAAGTGGGCAGGGCCTGTTGACAGGTTAGCATCTTTCCCTTTGATCCTCCCGATCTGTCCTCACATCTCAGTCCACTTGGGCTCTGCTCTGCCTCTCTCCCCACCGCCCTGGGTCCTGCCTGCCCAGGAAGGCTCCAGGCTCTGTTAAGGAAGCAGTTCTCAGGTCTCCAGCTCGAGGTCACGGCTACACCAGCTGAAGGTGAAGGCCAAGTGGGTGGAGAGGAGTGGAGCCGCGCAGCCTTTCCACAGTCTGCTTTCAGTGAACGCTCCTCTTGCCGATTTCCCGCAGCCCTTCCTGCGTCCTGTTCCTGCTGAGCTCATCTTGAGGTCCTCCTGGGACCCCCAGGAAAAACAACTCCAGCTCCACCTCCACCTCATGTCTCTCATGCGGGTGGCCTATGGATTGCTCTTCTCTTCCTTATTATTTAATATGAATTCATTTGTCTTCCAGAAATTTATGAAAAGTACTGTCTCATTTTGTTGTTTTCAGCACTGCTGTGAATGCACTCCTTTTATTTAAAAAATTGTCTATCTAGTTATCGATCGATCTATCTAATCTGTCATCTCTTTAGTGTCATTTCAGTGGGCACTTGGGAGGAGAGTGAGAGCTGACTCAGTGTTCTTGGTCCAGAAGTCTACATCTAATTCTGACTTTGTTTATTTGCCTTCCCCCATCAGACTCCTTTCATACACCTTGGTATCTTTGGTACCTAGACCAGTTCTTGGCCTATAAATATAAGTGAATCTAATGAATACAACAGACTGATGATTTGAACCAAGAAAGAACAACCCAGACAGTAGGAACAGTGTCTCTGTTCACGACTGGCTGCTGAAGGTTTAGGTCTGATTCTTAGTGTTTCACTGGTTGGATCCCTCACAGACCACATGGATCTCCTTGTCGTCTGTGGGTTTGCCAATCCCAAACTCTGTCACATTAAAAGGGTGGGGGGATTTGCAATTTTTAAATAAAACAATGCTTAGTACAGCAGGAGTGCCGCCCCCATCCTTGGAGACGTTGCCTGTGTGTTGGGACCTCAGGCCAACAGCGTCTCTCCTCACTCTGCTCTCTTCTGTCTGCTGCTCCACAGTCAAAGATGGGTCCAGCCTCCACCCCTTGAAAGGGCCAAGGAGAGGAGTTCAGAGGCTGATGCTCTGACCAGGAGCTAAGAAGTAAGTGCTTATGTCCACCAATAAGCTTGCACAGGATGTTCCCTTCAGTGTAATTCAATGAGACCATTTCAGACTCCTGACCTCCAGAATGTAAGATAAATTTATCTTTTAAAAAAGTTAACACACTAGATTTGTGGTAATTTGTTATAGCAGCAATAGGAAACTAATACATTCTGGACAAAATTCCCTTGTCACATATGATTTTCAAATATTTTCTCCTATTCTGTGGGTTCTCTTTCACTTTCTTGATGGTTCCTTTGAAGCACAAAAATTTTAAATTTTGAAGAAGTCCAGTTTATTTGTTTTTTTTCTCTTGCCACTTATGCTTTTCATGTCATAGCTAAGAAACCCTTGCCTAATCCAAGATAACAAAGATTTACTCCTGTGTTTTCTTTTAAGAGTTTTATGTTATAATTTTAGCTCTTACCCTTAGGTCTTTGATCCATTTTTAGTTCATTTTTGTTTATGGTGTTAGGTAGGGGTGCAGCTTCATTCTTTTGCATGTGGGTGTCTAGTTGTCCCAGCACCATTTGTTAGAAAACTATTTTTGAATTCCCCTAAGCTTTTGCACCCTGTGTGTATCTGAGTACCACAAACCAGCATTTGTGATATGTGAGGTTGGCTGTGATCTTGTGGCTGACCTTATTCTACCTCAACTCTTCTGAAGGGCTCTAGAGTTCCTGATAAACATTGAGGTTTACGCATTTATTGGGTGTCAAGCTCTTTGCAAATATTTAATCCTCGTCTTATTTCATCTGAATAACACCTCTATGAGATATATGTTATAATTTTTATTAAATAGGTAAAGAAGCAGAGAAACTGAGTGACTTGCTAAAGGTCACACAGCTGATTAGTGGGGTCAGGATTTGAGCTCAGGTTTGGCTGGCTTTAAAATCTGAACTTGTTTAGACCGACAATACTTAGCCTTTTCTGCACACTAGTGCACAAATGACTTCACATGTGCAATACTCCCTCTTACACAATGCTTGGTTCCCAGCTATAACACCCTTCTTCCTGTTACCTCTCAAGAAAACATATCAGAATACAAATAAATGAGACTAATGTTTTTATAAGAATAACTTTGAATCATCTTTATTCAAAATAAAAAGTTACTAACTTTGATGCTCTAAATCTTATTAGCAACAAAAAAAACTGAATACTCCCACCCCAGAGATTTTTCAACTTCGTTGATTTTTCTACTCCATTGATCCTACTAGTTTATCACTGTCCACCTCACACACATGCGTGCCATGTCTTCTTGTTCCTCCTGTCCTAGTTTAGAACACATGCTTCTTGATTATAGTATACTCTTAAGTCCCTTTTCCTTCTCTGCTTTCGTTATACTCACCTGTAAGGCCCTAGCCCTGGAAAAACCCAACCACCCACCGACCCTGCCTGTGCACCTAAGTAGCTGAGAATTGTTCTATTTAAGCACACAAACCGTGCCCTTTGGTCTCACCTTAAATTCAAGACAAGCGTATGAGTTCAGGTTCCTCTGAGAGCAGATACTGCATGGAATTAGGAGTGCATAGGCAATGCACGCGATAGAAGAGGACGAAGAAGGATTGGGCGGGGAGAGCCTCAGACCGGTGACGCAGATCTGGTTAAAGTCCTGGCCCATGCAGTGGGGTCTCTGAGGCAAAGATTGCCTGTAGAGGAGTTCCATATCAGTCAGCTCTAGTTCCCCTACTTTGCTCAGTCATTGGCTGGAGGCTGCTTAGGGAGATGATGGCCTTGACCTCCAGTGTTGTGGCAGATTCTGAAGGCACCATGGCCAGAGGCTGTCATTCACTGCACTCCTCGCAGCTGAATGGCAAGTTCTGTACTGAAGGGAGATCTGGATGGCACATTTTCAAGGTTGCCTCAACCAGAAATTCAAGTGGGCACTCCTAATATATTTTTTCTTCCATTCTCCAAAATTATTATTTCATGCCTTCTCTCCCAGGAATCCCCTCATCCTTCCACCCCCAAACCCATCTCCATATTAGCCCCTAATGATGCCATCCCTGCTATTCCCATGGGTGAAGTGGAGCTGCTGTTTCAGAGGGCAGCCCCTCCACTTGTGCTTTGAATCCTATCCTGGGCATGTTAAAGGTGACCACACATTCTTTGACACTCCTCCCACCAAGAAGTGGACTGTATGTCCCCACCATCTGAATTTAGGTGGGCTATAATGATTGTTTTGACAGTGGACCAGTTTCTGGTTCCAGCATGTAAAAGACTGGCAACTTCCACTTCCTTTTTCTTGGGAGGCTTTCTTTGGGGGAAACTAGTCATTGTGTAAGTACTGAGACTGCCATGCTTATCAGGAAGCCCAAGCTAGCCATGTGGAGGAAGATGCTTGGTCATTCCCTAGGGGTTCCAGCCACAGTCAGCCTAGTACCAGACATCAAATGAAAAAACTTTCGAAGACTTCAGCCGCAGCCACCACCTGACCACAAATATATGAGAAATCCCAAGTGAGAACCGCCCAGCTGAGCCCAGTCAATCCACAGAAGCAGGAGAGATCATAAATTTTTTAAAAATAGCTCTATTGAGATATAATTCATATACTGTAATTTCACCCATTTAAAGTGTACAATTCATTTTTAGTATATTCATAGAGTTGTACAACTGTCATCACAATCTAGTTTTAGAATATTTTAATCACCCCAAAACGAAACCCTGTAACCTCTGGCAATCACCCCTCATTCTCCCCACCCGTCCCCTGGCCCTAGTCAGCCACTAATCTACTTTCTGTCTCTATAGATTTATCTAGATCTATTCTGGATATTTTATATAAATAGAATCATATCATATTTAATATATAAATAGAATACAATACATGGCCTTTTGGTCTGGCTTCTTTCACTTAGCATAATGTTTTCAGGATTCATTCATGTTGTGGAATGTTTTAGAACTTCCTTCCTTTTTATTGCCAGTAATATTCCATTACATGCCTATACCGCAGTTTATTCATCTCCTCATCAGTTGATGGACATTCAGGTTGCTTCCATTTTTTGGCTATTGTGAAGAATGCTGCTATGAACTTTTGGGTACAAGGTGTTGTGTGAATATATGTTTTCAATTCTCTTAAGTATATACCTAGGTTGGCAACTTCTTATAACTCACATTTCAGTTTAAGGTTCACCCCGTTAGAAAGGCCTTTCCCAAGCATCCAATCCGAAGACACCACCCAGTCTCTCCCCACCGTGTCACCCTGTCTTAGTTCTCTGCATAGCACTTTTACCACTGAATACTTTTCTCGGTGATTTATTTTCACAGATGTTCTCCATTTCCTGGCACATGGTGGGTGCTCAATAAATATTTGTCAAATAAATGAATGAAATTGCTTGTGACTCACCCTTCCTCTGAGCTTCATATCACTGAGAGCACAGCTCTATGATTGAGAATAGCTGACTGGAAGCATTACCTCTGTCATACACCAAATTTCCATATGGGGGTGGGTCTGTTGGGGTCCCAATTCTCATCACTGACCTCTTTGTTCCTCTCCTCTAATTATTAATTTATTATCTTAATGTCTTAATTTTTTCAGTATCTTAATTATTATAACTTTATTCTTTGAAACAAAAGTGCCTATCAATGGCATAAATTCTAGACTAGAACTTAGGTGAAATGGAATGAGGGAATTAGGAGATAGGATGAGGAATTAACCCGCAACCCAGTACAGAAAAGCAAAAAAAGGTGGAAGGATAGTTAATAGATGTGGAGGATAGACTGAGAAGCAAACATGAAACAGGAGTTCTAGAAGAGAACTAAGGGAATGGTTTACAGAGATATGAGTTGAGAATGTTCCAGATCCTAAAATTCATACGGAAAAGTAAAGGGTCAAGGATAGGCAAACAATTGTGCAAAAGTACAAGGAACATTTGCTCTAGCAAATATCAACTGGAAGTTGGACCCTGAGGTGATGCCAAGGACAAGGCATAGATGGTGAAATCACCAAAAAGGGGTCAGGGTAGCTCTGGAGGCTCCCTACAGAGCCAGTGATGGGGAGGGCAAGGGACGCAGAGAGACAGGTGGGAGAGGTCAGATGCGCTTTGAGGGTGAAATGTCAATTGCTTCTTCCCAGCTCAGGTTATGGGGGCACCTGAAACTTGTCGGATTCACAGTCTCCTTGTGTAGCAGCTACTCTGGTCTGGGGGCCTCAGGGATGGGATGGCCCAGTGACCAATCTTGATGCTGGAGGAGTGGGGAGAAGAGGTTAACCTCTTCTTTTATGCAGAAGTCGGGATTTTTGACTTAGATATACAATCTCTCTCTTTCTCTCTCTCCCTCCCTCTCTTTCTGACCTTACAAGAGTATTTGCCTTCTTCTCTTTTAAACATGCTAATATTCAATTTGCCTCAGGGCTCCCACAGAGGTCACTACTCTCTTTAAGAGGGAAGATGGGGAAAGAGGAGAAAAAGAAGCATTTACGGGTCATCTTTTACTTCCAGCCACTGTGTGAGTGATTCATCCCACACTGGCTCATTTAAGCCCTCCTTGGGATGTAGGCATTGTTGTCCCATTTTACTAATTAAGATTCACCTTTAGGCATATTTAATAGCTGTTTTAAAAGTTGAAACTGGGTTTTATTGAGCTATGATAAGGATAGAAGCTTAAACAAGAAAGTGCCCAAGGATCAGAAAATGTCAGATGCCTTGTGGTCTTGTGATGATGTATAATTGGATTCTTTCCTTGGGAATAATGGAATATGTTAGTCTTGCTTAACCAGAGATGGGGCGGGGAGAGGAGGAGAGAGGGAGTGGGGACAGAGGGGACTAAGATAGAGAGAGCAAGAGAGAGCAGTCAGGAGGCAGAAAGAGCTCTTGCTTTGAAAACAGCTGATAAGACGGTCATTGAAACATGTTTGATCATCAGAAGTGGTGGTTGAAACTTCAGGCATCGGAAAAATAGAATGGAAAAGAATTGGCCCTGGCTGACTGTCACTTTATGCCGGGCACTTTGCATCCCTTATTTTCTTTAACTTTTATAACAGTCATAGATGAGGAAACTGGGTCATCGTGGAGGTCAAGAAGCATGCCAAAAGCTAACAACCTGGAAGGCAGGATTTGAACCCCTGGACTTAGTGTTTGGAAACAATAAATCATGCTAAATTATTAGCAAAATCCCCCATATCCTCCATCTCTGCTCACTCTCCTTTTGCTTTCTTGGTTTCAGTGAAATCCTTACTCTCTCCTGGGGACTGATTTCCTTGCAGCTTTCTTGAGCTTGTGTGTGTGTTGGGGGCTGGTGGTTTTTTCCCATGCCCTTTGGACCACTGGGCCTGAAGGTGGAGTGCATGTCCACCTTGTGTCTTGTTGTAGCTTACAGACTGCGTTCCTCCCCTCGCTAAAATCTTTGAGCTCTGCAGCTCGCGATCTGTACCCCTCCGTAATGTAATTGTCATGCCTCCTAACCAACCAACCATCCAACTGCCTCCCTCTGTTGGCACAACTCCAAAATTCTTCAAAACTAAAGAACCAAGCTAAGATCCATTGATCCTACTACTATCCTTTCACCAACTTCATCCCTATCATTTATTTCCTCACTCTTCTCCTTAGCCAGGTTAGATTCCATGGCCCAGCATTATTGTCATACATTATCAACTCCCATGCCTGTCTCTCTTCATTAAACCCCTACCTTGGTTCTGTCCAGTTTCCACCTGCTCCTCGCCTGCACCCTGGCAGCTGGAGGAGGCTGGAGAAATCCACTGAACCACGCTCACTTTTGAAGTTTATGGTCACTGATGTCAAATGGGCCCTTTGTGCTGCTCCCTATCCTACTACATTCCCTTGTCCATCCACCCTCACAGCCCCTACATGACACCTCTCTCTCCTCAGATCTCCAGCACCTCTCTCTCCCTCCTCACTCTGCTGAGGTCCATGCTTCCTACTTTACGGAGAAGATAGGAGTAATCAGAGAACTGCCTTGCTCCCCCCGGCCCCACACATTTGCAGACTTGCTTTCATCTGTCCCATGAACTCTGCCTTTGCTCCTGTTCCTAGGCTCGAACTCAATCCTCTTATCTAAAGCCAACGCCTCTACTTTTCCACTGAGCCTGAGAGCGCTCACCTACTCAGGGATAAACCTCCAGAAAGTGCCTTCTCCCCTGCTTCAACAATTTGTCACTCTCTACTGGATCACTCCCATCAGCCTACAAATGTGCTGTAATAGCTCCATGTAAGTAAATAAACAAAGTGAAAATCAGCAAATTTCTGCCTTGTCCTCACGTTCCTTTTCAGCATCCGCTCCATTTATCTACGCCTCTTTATGCAGACTTCCTTGACAGGGTTGCCTGAACTCACTGTCTCCAGACTTTCTCACCTTCCTTCTTTTTGAACCACTTACATCAGGGATCCACCCCACAATTGCACTAAGATGACTCTTTTCAAGGTCGCCAGTGGCCTCCAAAGAGTCAAATCCAATGGTTGATTCTCAGTGCTCATCTTGCAAAGTATCAATAGCCTAAGACAGTGTTGGCCACTCTCTCCTCTTGGCTTCTGGGACATTCCTGTCTTCTTTCTCACCTCACCCCACTGGCCACTCCTTTCTCAGTCTCCTTTGCTGGTGACACTTATTCCTGAGTCTCTTTAAAGATCGTTGCTGAAATCTCTTTTCTTCTCTATCCCTATTCATTCCCCAGGTGAACTCAGTCAGTCTCATGGCTTCAAATACCATCTGAGCGCTAACAACTCCCAAATATACATTTCCAGCCCAGTGCTCGGCTCCAGACTCCAGACTTGTAGATCTAATTGCTTATTCAACATCTGCACTTGGACGTTGCATTAGTTTGCCCTGGCTGCCCTAACAAAATACCACAGACTGGGTGGCTTAAACTACAGAAATTTATTTTCTAACAGTTCTGGATACTGGAAGTCCAAGATCAACGCATCGGCAGGGTTGGTTTCTCCTGAGGCCTCTCTCCTTGGCTTTCAGTTGGCTGCCTTCCTGCCATGTCTTCACCTGAACTTTCTTCTGTGCATATGTGGAGAGGGTGAGGACTCTGGTGTTTCTTCCTCTTCTTAAGAAAAGACCAGTCCTATCAGATTAGGGCACCACACTGATGACCTCATTTAACTTTAATTACCTCCTCAAAGGTCTTATTTTCAAATACTATCACATTGGGAATTAGGGCTTCCCAATCCCCATTGGGGGAGACATAATTCAGTCCATAACAAATGTCCAGTGGGCATCTCACACTTAACACACCCATCAGCAAACTCTTAATCTTCCCTCCAAACCCCGTTCCCCGTTGCAGCCTTTGCCTTCCTGGTGAGTAGAGCCCCCACCCTTCTCATTACTGAGGCCAAAACCTTGCCATCACCCTTGATCCTCTTTTTCTTTCACGCCGCCCATTTCAATCCATCAGCAAATCCTGTTGTCTCTACTTTCAGAACATGTCTAGATTCTAACTACTTTTTTCTTCCTCCACTGCCATTACTCTGATCCAAACTGTCATCATTTTTTAAACTGACTTATGACAATCGCCTCCTATACTATCACCTCTTTCTGCCTTTGGCCTCTAAATCTTTTTTCAATATGGCAGCCAGAGTAATCCTTCTAAAATAGAAGTCAGACCATTTTATTCTCTAACTCCCTCCCTGCAGTGGATCCCATCCCCCTCCAGGAAGAGTCCTTTCCATGGCCAGCAAGGCCCTCTATGGTCCCCACTGTGACCTCTTAGCATTCTGCTGCTTGCTCCCTCTGCCTCAGCCATGCTGCCCTCTTTGCTTTCCTCGAGGTGAGCCTTTGCATTTGCTACCTCTGGGCCTTTGCATTTGCTCTTCCTTCCAGCTGAAATGCTCTTACACTGGATGTTATATGTTGTGTTTCCTCATCTTTGTCAGGTGTCAGCTCAAGCTTGATATTTTCAGAGAGGCCTTCCTTGAGTATCTTACAAAAAATAGTGTTCCCACTCCTGCTAGGCAAATTCTATCTCTCTTACCCTGCTCTGTGTACTTCCAAAGCAGTCAACTCTACGGGATACACTCTAGATGTTTCTCTTGGGTATCTTCTTATTGTCACCTTCTCTCCTCACCAGACTGAGGCTCCATAAAGGCAGGGACTTAGTCCGTTTTGTTCTCTGGGGCATCCCCAGAACCCAGAGCTTGCCTGAAACCTGGTAGGTGTTCAATAAGTCCTGGAGGAATGAATGAATGATCACCTTTGCTCTAAGGGAGGTTGGGATAGGCACTCTCTCAGCTGGGCACATTTCCACCCCAAATATATGAATACTCTGTAGTAGTGGAGAAGGGGAGAAGGATGTTGGATAAACTCAGCATGTTCCCCAACTTATAAGGGAGTCATATTGAGTTCTGCACACTCCTCATTGGTCCACAGCCTGGAAATGTGTTCTGTGCAGAAGCAGGCAGTGCCCATGTTTGCTGTGAGTCCTTGTGGATGGAGGCAGGCCCAGGCTGGCCAGACTCTGGTGAATAGGGGGCCTGTGACCTCTTGAGGAGGGGTAATCTGGGGTTGCATTGGTTGTGTGAGCTCCAGGGAGCTCCTACCTCAAGGCCTGTGAGGTCTGGACTGTATGTTCCGGGACTGTTGGGCAGAGGAATAGGGTCGCAGGCCTGATTCAGGGTGTGGCATGGAGGGCTGCCCAGGTGTGCCATCCTGTATGTGCACCTCTGGGCACACTCCCACCCTTGCTGTTCCTTTCCTTGGGACCTTGCCTTTCATTCTCACAGTGGGTCATAGCCCATACATTCTTGTGCCAATGCCAAAAATTGAAGTTTTAAAAGTCTCATTGAATAATTCTTCATGGAAAATACGTTGTAAACCAATAGCGACTGAATTCTACTTGGTCACCGGTGGACCGGTTAGTTGGGTGTATATGTTGGTGTTTGCTGCTTAAAATAGCAACCACTGATTGAGCCCACTACACTGTGGGTTGGCCATTTGGGCTGGGATCAGCCAGCGGTTCTTCTGACCTCAGCTAGGCTCACTCATGCAACTGGAGTTAACTGCTGTGTGGGCTGAGATTGGCTGTCCAGGGGCCAGGATGACTGGCCTCTGCTCTGCGTGGTCCCCCGAGTCCAGCAGGCTAGCGTTGGCTTGTTCATGTGGCAGCCCAGCAGGGTGCTGAGAGGGAAGGGGGAGCGTGCAGGGCTTCTTGAGGCCTAGGAGCTGAGCCTACTATATTCTGCTGGTCAAAGCAAGTGACGAGGCCAGCCCAGGTGCAAGTGCTGGAAACACAGACTCAAATTCTTAATGAGAAGAGTTGCAGAGTCACATAGTGATGGGGCATGGGTACAGGCAGGGGAAAATTGTGGTCGTTTTTACAAACTCTGTATCATAGCGGCCAGTGGACAGAACCCCCAGCTGTGAGCGAGAAAGGGGAGGGAGGGTTCTTCATCCACAGGCCATCACATTTTCTGGGTTTGTGGGTCCTTGATGTGCTGCTCTGGCTTTGGGCAGCGGCGGGTGCCGTGGGGGTCCTCTGTCCTCTGCCCTTGGGCTGGCTGGCGCGGCGGGGAGCTGTGTGACGCTCTTTCAGATAGCCTTCGTGGAAGCTCTCAGAGGCATGTTTGTGCTCAAGAGCCTCCTGATTTTGCTGGTCAGCTGTCAGGGCTAGAGCTTGTTGGCAAGGCTTCATCCGTTCGTATCTAATCCACGCACTGATTAATGGAGGCGGTTTCACTTTTATTGTCCCTTTGAGGCAGCCCGTCTTCCGTCGGCCATGGCAGGGGCCGCTCACAGGTTTGTGGCCATTTATGGGCAGTCAGAGCCCTGCTGTGCTCACCGTGGAACACGGTGGGGCTGGAGGTGTGGGTCACATCCTGCCCGGCGACCATAGTAAGTCACTCTTCCAGCCTCTGCTGACTGCCTCCCAAAGCGTCATTCCCCTCATCTCATGAATTATATTAATAATGCCTTCTCTCTTGCCATGTTTTCCCCTCTCCACCGAATCATTACTGTCAGTCTATAAACATGCTATGCTGCTCCTACTTTAGCACGTAACGCTGTCTGGACTCCATGTCCCACTCTACCTGTCACCCTATTTCTCTACTCCTCTTTAGAGATGAACTCTTTAAAAAGAGATTACTATGCCCACCATCTCTGATATGTTTGCTTCCATTCCCATTAAAACCCCTCGGGTCAGGACTCCTCTCCCCTCCTTGGAAACTGGTCTTGGCCAGGTGAGCTGCTAAGGCCAGTGGTCACTCGAGGTCTCTGTCCAACTCACACAGGCCGTCACTTTCTCCTACGAGAAACCCTCCCCTCACTTGACTTCCTCGGCGCCCAGCCCCCGCCTCTCTTGCCCCCTCGCTGGCTGGTGCATCCTCATCTCCCTAACCACTGAAAACTTAGGGCCCTAAGGTTCAGGCTCCAGGCCTTTCCTCTTTCTTATCTACATCCTCTCGGTGACCTCACCCTGTCTCACGGCTTTAAACGCCAGCTACATCAAATGAGTCTCGTATTTATATCTGCAGCCGGAACTCTTCCCTGGTCCCCAGACTCACAAGGCTTCCTGTTCAACACCTCCACATGCAAGTCTAATCTGCATTTCAAGCTTAGCACATCCAAGACTGAATCTTTATTGTCCTCCCAAACCTGCTCCTCGCGCTGTCGCCCCCATATGGCGACAAGGGGTTTGCATTTTTTCCTTCCGATTTAACCCTGTTTTTGAATATGTAAAACATTTATGGAGTCAAAATCAAACCAATATTAAAAGATATCCTTACAGAAGTCTCACTTCCCTTCCTATACTCTCTACCTACTTTTCAGTGTTTCTTTTGACAAAAATAAGCAAATATATTTATTTTCCCCTTTTTCGCAGAAAAACTTGGCATATTATATACATTGTTTTGTATCTTGCTTTTTTTCACTTAACAATATAGTCTGGAGATCGCTGCAGTTCACAGAAAACTTCCTCATTCTTTTGACAGCTCGTCAAAATTTGATTGTATGAGTGTAATTTATTTAGCCAGACCCCTACGGATGAACATTCACGTTGTCTCCAGTCTTTTGCTGTTACAAATAAGGCTGCAATTAATGCCCTTGTGCATATGTTGTTTTGTACTTTGGAAGGACATCTTCAGGGTAGATTCCTGGAACTGTGGCTGAAGGAAGCCACCCAGAGAATCTGAGTATTTGCACAGGGTGTGTGTCCCAGTGCAGCCCCCAGGGAGGGTGTATTCTCCAGTGCCCAATTTAGATATGACCAAGGAGGATAATGGAGAAGGAAGAATCTCCAAGAGCATGGGGCCAGGGCCCCAAAAACCAGTATTCATGGAGCCCCTCCCGGGGAGCAGAACTGGAACCTACTCACGGAGCATTCTCACCTCCAGGGACCAGTTCTGGACATGAGTCATGAGCAGGACCAGAAAGTTCAGGGCTGAACTTTTCACTTGATGTTGTGAGACCTTCCAGGATTCTTTTTCTGTCTTCCGTGACAACCAGCAATGTTTCCTCAGCTGGTTACTAAATGAAGACGTGTGGAGCAAAGTGCCCCGCTGACCTGCCATGGACACGTAATTTCAATGGGAAATGAACCTCTAAACCACTCCGACCTTGGGGTTACTCGTTAATTTGGCATAACGAACACAACTTGACCTGACTGATACACCTTCTTCAGGTGTTGACTCACAGGTCACCTTTTCCCCAAGGCCGTCCTGCACCCTCTATATAAAATAGCCCCACACCCACCTTGGAGCTCTATTCCCTGGACTTTGTATTCCTCCATAACGTCCATCTCCATCTAACATTATGGACTTTGCTCCTTTATTTTGTTTATTATCCATCTCCCTCTGCCATCAGAATGTAAGCCCACGAAGGCAGGGATGATCTGAGTCTCAGTTCCACTGAAAGCAGACCCTGAGAGAGGGAGTTGGGGAGGAGAGAAGGAAGGGAGTGAAACCAATAAAGGATGCATTTTAATCAGCTCATTACTGCTCTGGGCAACTGGGGCTTGACCCTCTGGAGATCTTCTGAGAAGCTCTGTCAAACCAGCCTCAGAAATTTCCTACCTAGAGATAGGAAAACTGGAGTATTTGTCCCCATCTCCTGTCCCTTGTTGGCTACAGGTTTCCCTGAGGGCATTAAACCTCTGGCACAGCCAGGCAGCCTTGTGTGTGGGCTGAGCAAGCTTCGCCAGTACTTGGAAAAGTCTTCAGGTGGAAAGCAGAGAGATGCCCACAGTCCCCATGGATGGGAACTGTCCACCACAGCTGCAGGTGGGTCAGGGGACATGTGGCGGGGCATCAACAGCATCTACCATAGGGATTTTGGTTTTTATTCCCTGATGTATCACCAACCCCTGAACTATGTTTAACAGATTTTTGTAATAAATAAGTGAATGAGTAAATGAATGAATACTAGAGTGGCTGAGTATGTCCCCAGTACCCGTTTTCCCTTTTCTTGTCAACCTTATACCTATTTTCCCTTGAGAAACCACCTCTCCCAATTTCTCAGCCTGGGGCTTTGGTTGGGATTGCCCCATTACTAGTTCCTGGGGATGGGCCACTTCCCCACCAAATGCTTAATCCAAACAACCTCTGTTACTCACCTCCTCTTCTCCTCTCCCCCGCCACAGTGATCTGTTCAGGGAAGGACACATGATTCATTTGGGACCAATGAGAGAGAGTGAATTCCAGGGCTTGCTCTCTCGCTGAGTGATGTGGTATAAAGATGTGAGGTCTGGAACAGCTGGAGCCATTTTGCTACCATGGGAAAGCCTGGAATTTCTGGGCTGACTGCTTGATGCACAAAGAGAAAGGCCCTAAGAAGGCAGAGAGGAGAGGGAGAGAATCTGAGCCTTTGGAGACAGCTTTTGGAGCTGCTGGATTGAGTCTCACTTGAAGCCAGAAGTGAATCTAGATTTTTAATCGACGTGCCTAAGAAAAATTCCTTTATCTTATGAATCAGTTTAAGGTGAGTTTTCTGTCACTTGTGACTGAAAGTGTCCTCACCAATTCTGTACCTAACTCACGGGCCTGTCGTGAAGATCAGATGAAACAGCACTTAGCGAGGCACAGCACACAAATACTGCTCAACGAACGGTACCCAATATTGTTATTATGATAGATTTATTTTTACAGAGTTATGTCTTCTCTTTTCAGTATTATTCAATTTCTACCCCCAAAGGAGGGAGGCGGAGGGAGGGAGCTGACTGGCCCCAGGCTCCTGACCACCAGCTTGAGCCCCAGTGATCGACACGGAGCCCACGCAGTGCTGTTCTAATTCCTCTGACATCTCATTTTTGTTCTTTGATGATATTTGTCTGCATCCAGCTTACACACAAATGTTTCCAGTAAAGGGCTCCAAGCACCTTTTGCAGAAATCTGAATCCACATGAAAACAATGGCAACAAGAAAAAGGTGTAAACTTTCCAGAACAGACCCAGAGTTTGAAAATGTGATAAAGAGGTTATTGTGTGTCCAAACTTTTCACACAAGAATTGGAGGAGATTTAACACCAGGAATAATAAACAGAGGAAGACCAGCTAATGCAGAGCAGATGGGGCTGCAGGGCAGGGCTAAGCATTTCGATGTCTTCCCCCTCGGACCTTTGGACTCGGGAGGACTGAATGCTGGTTTCTTTAGTTAAAAATAAAGTTAACACCACTGGGGAAACCATAAATATGGCTGGTTTGATTTCTGGGGTGGGGGTGGAGGGTTAGTGGACTAGAGTTTTTAAGAACCTACTACGTGGCAGGCATTCGACATTCACGGCTTCAATCCTGACCACAGCTCCGTTTTACAGAGCAGAGAATGGAGGCTCTGAAACGGTAAATCTCTTACTGAAGGGCACACAGCCTGTGAGAGTGGAGCCAGGATCCGTCCCAGGTCAGTTGCATTGTGTATGCCATGGTTCTGCAGATGGGGCTCAGAGGTAAGCAGGGGAAAAGGATCATGGTCAAATAAATTTGAGAAATGCTGCTATGTATGTATAATATATAATATAATATAATGCATATATTTACATAGTAACAGTCTTATTGAGGTATAATTGATATACAATAAATTGTACATATGTAAACCACACAAGTTGATACGTTTGACATATGTCTATACTCGTGAGACCATCACCACAATTAAGACAATGAGCATATCCATTACTCCCAAAAGTCTCCTCAAGGCCCTTCGTAATTCCTCCCCCCACCCCTCCTACCCTTGATCCCAGACAACCACTGATCTGCTTTCTATCACTATAGGTTAACTGCATTCTAGAGTTTTATGTAAATGGAATCATGTGGTATGTGTTCATTTTTGTCTGTCTTCTTTCACTCAGCATAATTATTTTAAGATTCATTCATGTTATTTCCTTTATATTACTGAGTTGTATTTCATTGTATGAACATTCCACAATTTATCTATTTATATATAGATGGACATTTGGGTTGTTTCCAGTTTTGGACTGTGAGAAATAAAGTTGCTGTGAACATTTGTGGTCAAGCCTTTGTATGACGTAAGCTTTCTTTTCTCTTGGATAAATACCTAAGAGTGGAATGGCTAGATCATACGGCAGGTATATGTTTAACTCTTAAAGAAACTGTTAAACTGTTTTTCAAAGTGGATGCCCCATTTTACATTCCCACAGCAGTGTATGAGGGTTCCAGTTCCTCCACATCTTCGCTAGTGCTTGGTATGGTCAGTCTTTTTAATTTTTGCCATCCTAATAGATATATAGTGGTAGCAAAATTACTTAGGATTTTAATTTGCATTTCCCTAATGACTAGTAATATTGGCATATTTTCATGTGCTTGTTTACCATCTATATATCTTCTTTTGTTGTGTTTGTTCAAAAGTTTTCCCTTGAGCTGTTTCCTTTCGTATCACTACTTTTGAAAGTTCTTTATATATATTGGATACAAGTTTTTTTTTTTTTTAGAAACTCCTATTTTATTTTATTTATTTTATTTATTGAGTTATTGATAGGTTACAATCTTGTGAAATTTCAGTTGTACATTAACATTTGTCAATCATGTTGTAGGTGCACCACTTCACCCTTTGTGCCCACCCCCCACCCCACCTTTCCCCTGGTATCCACTAAACTGTTCTTAGTCCATAATTTTAAATTCCTCATATGAGTGGAGTCATACACAGATTATCCTTCTCTCGCTGGCTTATTTCATTTAACATAATTCTCTCAAGGTCCATCCATGTTATTGCAAATGGAATGATTTTGTTCTGTTTTGCAGCTGAGTAGTATTCCATTGTATATATGTACCACATCTTTTTTATCCATTCGTCTGCTGCTGGACACTTAGGTTGCTTCCACGTCTTGGCTATTGTAAACAGTGCTGCAATAAACATTGGGGTGCATAGGACTTTTGGGATTGCTGACTTCAAGCTCTTTGGATAAATACCCAGTAGTGGGATGGCTGGATCATATGGTAGTTCTATTTTTAATTTTTTGAGGAATCTCCATACTGTTTTCCATAGTGGCTGCACCAGTTTGCATTCCCACCAGCAGTGTATGAGGGTTCCTTTTTCTCTGCAACCTCTCCAACATTTATTGCTATTAGTTTTAGATATTTTTGTCATTCTAACGGATGTAAGGTGATATCTTAGTGTAGCTTTGATTTGCATTTCCCTGATGATCAGCGATGATGAGCATCTTTTCATGTGCCTATTGGCCATCAGTATATCTTCTTTGGAGAAATGTCTGTTCATGACTTCAGCCCATTTTTTGATTGGGTTGTTTGATGTTTTGTTGTTGAGTTGCGAGAGTTCTTTATATATTATGGATATTAAGCCTTTGTCAGATATATGACTTGCAAATATTTTTTCCCAGTTAGTGGGTTGTTTTTTTGTTTCAATCCTGTTTTCATTTGCCTTGAAGAAGCTCTTTAATCTGATGAAGTCCCATTTGTTTATTCTTTCTATTGTTTCCCTTCTCTGAGAAGGCATGGTGTCCGAAAAGATCCTTTTAATACTGATGTCAAAGAGTGTACTGCCTACGTTTTCTTCCAGAAGGCTTATGGTTTCAGGTCTCACGTTTAGGTCTTTGATCCATTTTGAGTTTATTTTGGTGAATAGTGAAAAAGAATGGTCAATTTTCATTCTTTTACATGTGGCTTTCCAGTTTTCCCAGCACTATTTGTTGAAAAGACTTTCTTTTCTCCATTGTATGCCCTCAGCTTCTTTGTCAAAGATAAGCTGTCCATAGATGTGTGGTTTTATTTCTGGGCTTTCAATTCTGTTCCATTGATATGTGCACCTGTTTTTGTACCAGTACCATGCTGTTTTGATTACTGTAGCTTTGTAGTATGTTTTGAATTCAGGGATTGTGATGCCTCCCGTTTTGTTCTTTTTTCTCAGGATTGCTTTAGAAATTCGGGGTCTTTTGTTGCCCCATATGAATTTTAGGATTCTTTGTTCTAATTCTGTAAAGAATGTCATTGGGATTCTGATTGGGATGGCGTTGAATCTGTAGATTGCTTTAGGTAGATCGGACATTTTAACTATGTTTATTCTTCCAATCCATGTACATGGAATGTCTTTCCATCTCCTTATGTCGTCATCCAATTCTCTCAGAAAGGCCTTGTAATTTTCATTATATAGGTCCTTCACTTCCTTAGTTAAATTTACCGCAAGGTATTTTATTCTTTTTGTTGCGATTGTGAATGGTATTGTGTTCTTGAGTTCTTTTTCTGTTGGTTCATTACTGGAGTACAGAAATGCTACTGATTTATGCAAATTGACTTTATACCCTGCAACTTTGCTGTAGTTGTTGATTACTTCTAACAGTTTTCCAATGGATTCTTTGGGGTTTTCTATATATAAGATCATGTCGTCTGCAAACAGCGAGAGTTTCACTTCTTCCCTCCCTATTTGGATTCATTTTATTCCTTTTTCTTGCCTGATTGCTCTGGCCAGGACCTCCAGTACTATGTTAAATAAGAGTGGTGATAGAGGGCATCCTTGTCTCATTCCTGTTTTCAGGGGGATGGCATTCAGTTTTTGCCCATTGAGTATGATGTTGGCTGTGGGTTTGTCGTATATGGCCTTTATTATGTTGAGGTACTTTCCTTCTATGCCCATTTTGTTCAGAGTTTTTATCATAAATGGCTGTTGGATCTTGTCAAATGCCTTCTCTGCATCTATTGAGATGATCATGTGGTTTTTATTCCTCAGTTTGTTGATGTGGTGTATCACGTTGATTGATTTGCGGATGTTGAACCATCCCTGTGTCCCTGGTATGAATCCCACCTGATCATAATGTATGATTCTTTTGATGAATTGCTGAATTCTGGTTGCCAAAATTTTGTTTAGAATTTTTGCATCTATGTTCATCAGTGATAGTGGTCTGTAGTTCTCTTTTTTCGTGGTGTCCTTGTCAGGTTTTGGTATCAGCGTGATGTTGGCCTCATAGAATGTGTTAGGAAGTGTTCCATCTTCCCTAATTTTTTGGAATAGCTTGAAAAGGATCGGTATTAAATCCTCTCTGAAAGTTTGGTAGAATTCCCCAGGAAAGCCATCTGGTCCTGGGGTTTTATTCTTTGGGATGTTTTTGATTGCTGTTTCAATCTCTTTCCTTGTGATTGGTCTGTTCAAATTGTCTGCCTCTTCTTGAGTGAGCTTTGGGAGATTGTAGGAGTCCAAGAATTTATCCATTTCCTCTAGGTTATCCATTCTGTTGGCATATAGTTTTTTGTAGTATTCTCTTATAATCTGTTGTATTTCTGTAGAGTCTGTTGTTATTTCTCCTCGCTCATTTCTGATTTTGTTTATTTGAGCTTTCTCCCTTTTTTTCTTTGTAAGTCTGGCTGGTGATTTGTCAATTTTATTTATCTTCTCAAAAAATCAGCTCTTTGTCTCATTGATCCTTTCTACTGCCTTTTTCGTTTCAATAGTATTTATTTCTGCTCTGATTTTTATTATTTCTCTCCTTCTGCTGACTTTGGGCTTCATTTGTTCTTTTTTCTCTAGTTCAGTTAGGTGTGTTTTAAGGTTGCTTATTTGGGATTTTTCTTGTTTGTTAAGATGTGCCTGTATTGCGATGAATTTTCCTCTTAATACAGCTTTTGCTGTATCCCATATGAGTTGGTATGGTATGCTATCATTTTCATTTGTTTCCAGGTATTTTTTTATTTCGTCTTTAATTTCTTCAATGATCCATTGCTTGTTCAGTAGTGTGTTGTTTAGTCTCCACATCTTTGTGCCTTTCTCAGCTTTTTTCTTGTAATTAATTTCTAGCCTTATAGCACTATGATCTGAGAAGATGCTTGTTATTATTTCAATTTTTTTAAATTTGTAGAGGCTTGCCTTGTTTCCCAACATATGGTCTATCCTAGAGAATGTTCCATGTGCACTTGAGAAGAATGTGTATTCAGCTCTTTCAGGGTGCAGTGATCTATATATGTCTATTAAGTCCAATTGTTTTAGTTTTTCATTTAGCTCCACTATTTCCTTGTTGATTTTCTGTCTGGATGATCTGTGCATTGATGTGAGTGGGGTGTTGAGGTCCCCTACTATTATTGTGTTGTTTTTCACATCTTCCTTTAGGTCTGTTAATAGTTGCTTTATGAATCTTGGTGCTCCTGTGTTGGGTGCATAGATATTTATAAGCGTTATTTCTTCCTGATGAAGTGTCCCTTTGATCATTATATATTGTCCCTCTGTGTCTCTCTTTACCTGTCTTATTTTGAAATCCACTTGGTCTGATATGAGAATTGCAACACCTGCCTTTTTTTCCTTGCTATTTGCTTGAAGTATTGTCCTCCACCCCTTCATCCTGAGTCTGTGTTTGTCCTTGGGGCTGAGGTGTGTTTCCTGGAGGCAACAAATTGTTGGATCGTGTTCTTTAATCCATTTTGCCACTCTGTGTCTTTTTATTGGAGAGTTCAATCCGTTCACATTGAGAGTGATTATTGATGCATGTGGACTTAATGCTGTTAATCTGTTGCTCATTATCTTGTTTTCCTGTGTTTCTTTTCCTGTTTGCTTTAGACTACCCATTTAATACTGCAATTTCTTATGCTGGGTTTCTTAGATTTTTCCTTATTTATGATTTGTGACTCTGTTCTGTACTTTATTTTAGTGTCTACCTTGAAGTTTGTATTTAGAATCTTGTGTATAATATAGTCTATTCTCTGGTGGTCTCTTACTTACTTGACCAATACTGATTTAGACCCTTTGCTCTTCCCCTCCTAAATAATTATTTTCATCTTTTATTCCAACTCGTCTTATTCATTGGTTGTTAGAGTGCTAACATCGTTCTTGTTTTGGTAGTTTCCTTACCTTTACCCTAATGCTATAGTTGAATATTTGCTATCCTGTTCTGGTTCTATCCATCGGTCTCCCTAGTCTGTGGATTGTGTCCCCTTTCTCCCTTTTTTCTTTTTTCAGGTATGAGAGCCTTCTTGAGGATTTCTTGTAATGGAGGGCTTTTAGTTACAAATTCCCTTAACTTTTGTTTGTCTGGAAAAGATTTAATTTCTCCCTCATATCTGAAGGAAATGCTTGCTGGATAGAGTATTCTTGGCTGAAGGTTTTTATCCTTTAAAGCTTTGAATATATCACTCCATTCTCTCCTAGCTTGTAGCGTTTCTGTAGAGAAATCCGCTGACAGTCTGATAGGGGCTCTTTTATAGGTTATTCTCTTTTTTTTCCTTACTTCCCTGAGTATCCTCTCCTTAGCTTTCCTATTTGCCAACTTTACTACTATGTGCCTTGCAGTAGGTCTTTTTACATTGACAAATCTAGGAGATCTAAAACCCTCCTCTACACACATTTCTCCGTTGATCCCTAGATTTGGGAAGTTCTCTTCAATAATTTCGTTAAGCACACTTTCTGCTCCATTTTCCTTTTCCATATTCTTGGGAATTCCTATGATCCTTATGTTCTTACTCCTCAGTGAATCCATTATCTCTTGGAGATTTTCCTCATTTTTTTTAATTCTTAGTTCTCTTCCTTCCTCTGTCTGGAGCCATTCAGCCTATCTATCTTCGATTATGCTGATTTTCCCCTCTATGTTGTCTACACGGGCATTCAGGGAATCTGTATTCTGTTTTATCTGGTCCATTGTGTTTTTCATCTCAAGTAATTCTGTTTGATTTTTCTTTATGATTTCAATCTCTTTTGTGAAGTAACTCCAGAACTCGGCTTGTTTCTCTATCTTTCTCTCTACCTCATTGAGTTTTTTGATTATAGCTGCTCTGAATTCATTATCACTTAGTTTACCTAATTCCAAGTCCTCAGGACTTAATTCTATGTTTTTATTGTTTTCCTTCTGGTCTGGGGCTTTTATAAATTGCTGGACGGTAGAGGAGCGGTTTTTTCGCATGGTGGTAGAATTCGGTTGCAGTTACAGCCTGTCGCCACTAGATGGGGGTCGAGAGCAGCGTGTTAGCTCTCCGCCTTGGGGCAAGATGGCTGCGCCCACTGGCTTTGCCTGGGGGGAGGGGCTGTTACTCACACGTGCCGGTCTGGGTTCAGATCAGTTCTGTTCTCTGCTCTCCCAAGGCCCTTGATTTATGGGGTCCCCGCGGACGGAAGCTTTCCCCCCCATCAGCGGGTCTCCACTGAACCAGCGGCAGGAGTCCTGGATGATCCCCCGGTCACGCGGCCCCTCCCCCGCTCCTTCCCGACCTGCGCCGCAGCGATCGCAGACTCTAGGGGAGGGAGTGATGTTCTCTCCTACCATTCCAGAGCCTCCGAAGGGGTAAAGCTAGGTTTATGATCTCCGCCTTCTTGGTATTGTAGGTCTCTAACGAGCTGGCATTATGTTTATTCTCTGAAATTCAGTTCTTCCAATCTTTTGTTGTATTTTGGAGGGGAGAGAATCCCGGGTCAGCTCACCCCGCCATTTTGCTCCGCCCCCTCCTCCTGGATACAAGTTTTTTAATAGATATATGCTTTGCAAAGATTTTCTCCAAGTCTGAGCTTATATTTTCATTCTCCTAACCATGTCTTTAGAAGAACAGGTTTTAAATTCTAGTGAAGTCCAATTTATATTCCACATCTCTTAACTTCTATTTCATATTTTTAAAATCTTAGCTATGTTCTAGAACATTCCTTTGGCTTGATTTTACAGCTTACAAATTTTCTCTCTGTCAACCTGTTCTGTTATTCAGCGTATATGTTGAATTTTTTTCAGGTATCAATTTTTTTTCCTGCTTTATCTCCCCAAATGCCCCCAGTACATAGTTGTATATCTTAGTTGCAGGTCCTAGTTGTGGGTTTTTTGTTGTTGTTTTTTTTTAGGAAGATTAGCCATGAGCTAACATCTGCTGCCAGTCCTCCTCATTTTGCTGAGGAAGACTGGCCCTGAGCTAACATCCATGACCATCTTCCTCTACTTTATATGTGGGATACCTACCACAGCATGGCTTGTCAAGCGGTGCCATGTCTGCACCCAGGATCCGAACCGGCAAACCCTGGGCTGCCGAAGCGAACATGTGCACTTAACTGCTGCATCACTGGGCCGGCCCCTCAGGTATCAAATTTTTAAAATAAAAATCATTCTTAATATTTGCAATATGGTAATCCTCCCTCTCCCTGAGAATATCAATTATTTAGTTCAGCTCAGTCTATGAGCTCAGGTGTACGTTCTGCACCTGGTAAGAGGGTGATGTCTTTCTTGCATAGAGCTGGATTTCCACAGTTGCTTGGTGATGTTTAGCTGAGGAATCATCTATTTGAGGATCCCTATTGGCTGCTCTTGGTTTATTGCCCTCCATCTCCAGGATGAGGGTTGAGAGTCAGACATAGTGCCACCAGGGGAGCCTTCCTTGGAGCAGGATCTCCTCATTCCCCCTGGTGTTGCCAGCCCTGTGGGATATTGTCCTGGCTCCCTGTCTAAAGGCTCATTCTCCTTGCTCCTACATGGAGGGAGACACCGCTACTGTTGCTGCCCAGTTCAAGGGGCCGGGGGACAGGGACAGCTCTTACCCTGGTGCCCCAGCTCATTCCCCATCAGGCACTCAGAGCTGCTCCTCCCCCACTTTCTGGTACCTCCAGGCTTTGAGCATCCTTGGAGCAACCTCCCATCCTCCACTTTTATGCATGAATCCCCTCCATGTGTGCCTCAGTACCTTTTAAAATCTGATTAGACTGCTTTCCATATTTCAGGGATTTGTCAAGATTTCATATCCATAAGGAAACCACTTCCAGTTTTCCAACATTGTTATGGATCAAAAACATATTTTGTCTCATTTCTAGAGACTTGTGGTGGGAGGAGAGGCTGTAACTGACGTTCAGTTCTCCATCCTGAACTGAACCTATAGGCAATATTTGCATCTGTAGAAGATTCTCTTGGTGTTTGAAGGCCCATGGGTACAGACCACACATACCAAGTGTTGTCATGAGAGTTTGTTTGCAACTTTGATGTGTACATTTCATTTGGGAGTGTTTACTGGGGCTGACCTGCAGAGGGGAAAGCATAACCATTTTTGGAAATGAAAATCTGAACATTTCTCTCCCCTATGAGTGCTGGAGAGGCCAGCACGCGACCGTGTCTGTGCTTCGATCGACAGTCCCAGGCGAGCCCAGCCTTTCAGCCCTTCCTGCTAAGGTCCCAGACTCGTGAGTGAAGCTGTCTCGGGTCCTCCAGACAAGCCCAGCCACCAGCTGAGAACCACTGAGTGACTTCAGTTTATGCCACATGAAACAGAACCAAAGAATCACCAGCCAACCCTGCCCAAATTCCTGACCCACAAAAGTGTAAGATAGAATAAAATGGCTGTTTTAAATCTCTAAGTTCTGGGCAGTTTGTTATGCAGCAATAGATAACCAAAACCCTTGGCACAAAATCAGTGCTCGATAAATATGGATCAGAGTATTTCAATGTCAAATTCCACTTCCCATGACGTAAGAGTAGCCAGGTTTGGGAGATGACCGCCCTGATCCCACTGTCCCTGACCCCCGCCTTCCCTCCTGCACTGATTCTCCTGGCAGTGTTGGGCCTTATTTCCCAGCCTGGTGCACACTGGATCTTCATCTGAAAACCTCATTAAAGATCCATGTTAATTGTCCTCCACGTAAAGGACACCACACCAAACAGCCCCCAAACCACTTCTCATTCTACCTCTGGCACCATCTGCGTGGGTAATCTTGTGCCTGCGTTCTGGCCCCGATTTCCCCGTTTTTAAACTAAATGGACACTTTCCAAGGGCACGTCCTGTTTCTGACATAGTTACATGGCATGTTTCCCTCATGCTTCACCCACTGCTCCTTTACAACCTCCCACTTTTTGGTATTTCTTTCTGCATTCTCCCTACCCTCCCCTTACTCCCTGCCGCACCCCATTTTCCTCTATTGTTAAAGCTTGCCCCAGTATCTCCTGCATTTAAAAAACCCTCCCTTGGCTTCATGTATCCTCCAAGGACCACATCCCTCTTAAACTGGTCAACTCTTAACACTTCAGGTCTCAACAGAGACGCTGCTTTAGGGAAGCACTCCTAAATAAGTACCCTTCCTTTGTAGTCCTAAAGCACCCTTTACCAACCACCTGCCCCCATTCCAATCCCTTTCATGTTGTAATTAACGGATTTATCATCAACTTCCCTCACTAGACAGCTTTCTAGAAGAACATGTCATGTTCGTTGTCACCGCTCCAGCTGGTAGCCATCTTGCGTGTTGGGACATGGCTCTCTGTAGCCCTCCTTCCACACTGGCAGACAACAACCACCTCTGCTACTGCCACCAACATTGGTTAAAGCTTTCTACATGCCAGGAACTGTTCTAATCACGTTATGTGGATCTTGACAATAATTCCATGAGTAGATACTATTATCATCCCCATTTTACAGATGTGGAAACTGAATCTCAGAGAGGTTAAGCAACTTGTTTTGTTTATTAGTTTGTTTTTCTATTACTGATAAATATTGGAGCTGAGATTCAAACCCAGGAAGCTGACTCCTGGGTCAGTGAAACTCTTTTGGGAAAAACCTCACCTTTGGGCTTTGACTTACATCGTCTTTCATTTTTAACAAGAAATGAGTGTTGTGTGTGGAATTTGCCCTTCTTCCCTAAGCTCCTTCTCCTAAATGTGACTGTTGATGTCCTGGTGGCCTAGGGGTGCCTCCACTCCCTGTCTAGATGTCTTGGGTTCAAAGTGCATCTTTGCTATACCAAACACACTCTCCCTCCCTATCACCTTTCCGCACCAAAGACACACAGCACCCTACAGTGAAAAATGGGCCCTGGGTCGAGGGAGATATATGCTCAGCAATAGCTGTCGCAGGTCGCAGAGTGTGCATTGCTGAAGTTTGGCTCTTGTAGCTTTGTAGACGGAGAGCCAAGGCTGCTGATGGGACTCACCGTTGTCTGAATCAGAGTGGCTGCTATAGAATATGACAGAAGGAAACATTCTATTAAAAAACAAATTCAAACCAAGTGAAACAACCACAACCAAAGGGGGAAAACAAAGAAAGTAAAGAAGAGACAAAAACCAACTACATACAGAGGAGGGTGGTGAGTAAGTTCCTGGAGAACAAACAACCTATCTACATCTCAAAATACGGGAACAAAGACGTGGCCAACTTCCTTCAGTCCTTAACAGGAGCTTTATACTACTATTTCTCCAGTGTTCAGCATCCATACGTACCTGAATGGGAGCTACGCAAGCAAGCAGACGAGTAATTTTGGGTACATGTTTTAAAAGCAATAGGGTCCCTTTGGCTAGTTCAAGCAGGAGAGGAATTTATTGAGAATATGAGGTAACTCACAGAATCTTCAGGAAAATCTGGAAACCAGGCTTGGAAGACACAGAACCAAGAATAACTCCCCAACTTACACTGCCACCAAGGCCCATGTTGCTGTCCCTGCGGCTGCTGGGGGATTAACTACCTCTGCCCCTGCCACCTCTCTGAGCCGCCGGAGTCCTCATTCCCACCAGGATGGATTCCATACCAAGGTCACTTCTTCCTGGTTCTGGCTGCTGATTCCAAGTCCAGTAGGGTTCCCTCTGATTGGTGGAAACTAGTTACATGCCTGAACCCTGCCTGCAAGGGAGTCTGGGAAAAGGAGCTTTTGCTTTTGACTTGGAGTGGGTGGATTTAAGGTAGCGAAGGATTTTCATGATGCTGGACAGCCAACAAGACTGTAAATATCCACTGCAGTAGATTGTTTTAAAGATGAAGAAACAGAGTCTCAGGGAGGTAGAGAAACGCTAACTGTTCCATGACTGTTCAAGGGCAGAGCTGGGATTTGAACCCGAGTGGCCCGATGGCCCAGTTCCTGCCATGTTCTTTCCTTCCACTATGTCACCTCTGCTGTTGTTTCTATACTTGTAGGGGACAGGGCTTAGAGAACTGGAGGTTTGGTGGAAGAGGGGAAGCAAAGGAGGGCAGGTGGGTGTCTGTTGGCACAGGAGCTGAGCCCAGAGAGCCAGCCTGGATGGTGGCAGTCTCGGGGCAGCCAAGAACATGGGCGGCCTTCCCCAACTTTACAAATGTTGAGAGCTGAGCCTCCATTCACCCTCCCTTCTCTTATTGGTTTGAGGAGAAGCCTGCCTTTAAGTGTTGGAGCCCGATGAATTGGTGTGACTGTCGGGAGGGGTTGATGTTCACAGACACAGACGGAAAAACAAAACCAGTTGGGCTGTCTAGGTACTTCCCAAAAACTGTTTTCCAATTCTAAATTAACTCCCACTTTATCTCGAGCATTTCTTAAATACGGAAATAACTCAGAATGTCACAATCTGGGATATACTTTAGATAAGCTAAGAGCCCAAAGGGAGGAGAGGCCGGGCCTATCGCTCAGGCCTGTGTGGTCCAGTTTTCACAAAATTCCTGGTGACAGGAGGCTAAAGTGGGCAGCAGATTGGACATAGGGCTATAGTTTCACTTGTTCATGTTTCAAATATCTTGTTAAATATAACTTCCATTTGGGTTCAACTGAGTCTCTGTCTGGCTCTTACTTTTGTATTACTTTTTCTATTTACTCTGTCCTCATGACTGTGAGGTGCGTACTGATGTTATCTTTTCTGACGATGAGGAAATGGAGCTGCTGGAAGGTGTGACAACTAGCCCTGTATCTGGCAGCTGATAAGTGGGAGATCGGCATTTGCACTTGGGTCTCAAGTCTTAGGCCACAGGTAGGCCAATTCCTCCACCACAGGGCCATCATCATGGTAGGGGGCGTCGAGACAATCCCCTCAGTGTCCTTGTGGCCAGACTCAGAAAGGCAGCTGTGGCAATGCAAGTCTATCATGGGGCTCTATCCAGCAACCCTGCCATCTCATCCCCAAGGCAAAGATGTGTGTAATAGTTATGTATTGCTGTGTAAAAAATTACCCCCATATTTGTATTAGTTTTCTATTGCTGTGTAACAAATTATCTAAAACATAGTGGCTTAGAACAATAAATATTAATTATAATCACAGTTTTTGTTAGGGATTCAGAAGTGGCATAGCTGGGTGCTTCTGGCTTGGGGTGCCCCCTTAGATTGCAGTTAAGATATTGGCTGCATCATTTGAAGGCCTCTTTTGGGCTGAAGGATCCGCTCCCAAGGTGGCTCACTCTCATGACTGGCAAGTTGGTGTGGGTTGGTGGTGGGAGGCCTCAGTTCTTCTCCACAAGGGCCCCTCCGCAGGCTGCTTGAGTGTCCTCGCAACATGGCTGCTGACTTGGCTTTCCCCAGACTGAGCATCTGTGAGAGTTAGGTGAAAGTGCTAATGTCTTTTATGGCCTAGTCACAGAAGTCACCCAGAAGTCCCTTTTGTTAGAAGGGAGTCACAAAGTCCAGCCTTTGTTCAAGGGAAAGGGGATTGTTCTCCATCTTCTAAAGGGAGGAGTGTCAAAAAATGTGTAGATATATAAAACTGCCACAGAGAGATATCTCCTACCGCTTGCATACACTTCACATCAGGGCATGTGGCTCCCCTCAGCCCTTCTTGCCCCTCCAGAGCAGTGCGTATCCTGTGTGGTGTTCACTTCCACAGGAAGACTGTGTCGTGAATGGAAAGAAGAGAAAATTCTGGGAAAAGAAAAGGCAACTTATCATCAGAGATCATGGACAGCGGGCTGAGTTGGGTGCAGGACTCCGAGAGGGAGGAGAAAGGGGCAAGGAAGCAGTCCATTCCAAAGACACACATGCAGCCAGTGTGTCCCGCTTCTCTGTCTTGAGGCATAAAATAAGGTCACATACCCTTTTAGTATTTCAATGAACAACTTGAGCCCTCATCTTGTCATTTGAGAAATGCCTCACGTTTTCCTCTGATGAAAGAGCCCAGGATGCTTAGTTGTATCTAAAATGTCAGCTCCCGGCCTTCCCACCTTGCTTTTGGAGTCAGAGCCTCCACCTTGAGGCCAGAGGATGCCACTTGCCTATGTGAGCCCTACCCTATTGGTGTTCCGGGCAGTGTGACCGGGGCTCAGTGTTCTGCTCCTGCTGTTCCCGCACCTGCTGGCACAGACCCTCTCACAGTTGCAGCGGTCTCTGGAGTGTGAAGACGCATCTTCTACTCCCCCTTGTGCCTCAGCAAGTGTGGCCTAGCTCCTGGTGTCACCGACTCAGACACATTCCCCAGCCCTAGCCCAGGGTGTCAGCCTGCTTCTAGGAAGAATGGCTGTAACAGTGGCCAGCTCTCTCATCTCAGAGACTCAGAAATACTCTTCCCTCCTCATCCGCAACTCTGTACATGGGCTAGTCACCTTCTTTTCACATCAAAGACCGTGGGTCCCTGTCACTGGGTTCAGTTCAGGGCCATCCCAGCCCCACTACATATTATTTACTCCCCACTTCACAAGTCTGAATAAAATGGATGCACCCGCAGGGCATACACATGTATATCCTGCAGCTGCAAGCACTTCCAGCATGAGGTCCTAGGCTTAACTTTAAAAACTGTGTCTGAGAAGGCACAAGAGGGCTCTTCCGACATGGGTGTTAAATAGCAGAACAGGCTCACAATTTGCACTCTGAAAACTAGAACTAGAATCCTTGTCCAACAACTTATCCTTCCCTGAAGACATCTGCATCTACTTAGAGTTTGGGATACACTGAGGCTGCCTAACAGTAGACACAGGAGAAGCTAGAACTGCTCTTTCATTTCTCTCAAAGCGTCATCCTGCCCCTTCCTCACCCCCAATTCTCCAGTCCGAGTTTTTAGACACACTCTGCTGTGGCAGCCAACTTCCGATAGGTTCAATTCTGAGCACCTGGTTTGTGAATGTTCCACTGCATCCAGATGATATTGAAGTGAAACTTCAAACACACTCACACACACACGCACACACACACTCGAAGGGCAACATCTTAAAACCTCACTGCATTTAAACCATGAAAACAGTGGGTGGGACCTTGAGAATATCTGTAAGGAAGACATTTCAGGAGTTTCCACTGATGGTCCACATCTGGGAAGCTGGTGCGATACAGGTTTGACAATTTACTAAAGTACAGAAAGCCCTGAGAAAGGAGTCCAGCTGGCCTGGGTCACTGATGTGAGGATGAGGTCATGGTTGTTCTGACCATGGTTTGTTTCTTAGCCCTCCACAAAGTATACCTGAAGCACGTGGGAGCATGAGGTCTTGAATTTTTAAGCCAAAGAAGGCTCTAAGATGGCCCACTTAAAAATGAAGCCACCTTAAGAACAGTGTGGGCCGGCCTGGTGGTGCAGCGGTTAAGTTCACACGTTCTGCTTCAGTGGTCCGGGGTTCACCAGTTTGGATCCCAGGTATGGACACATGCACTGCTTGTTAAGCCATACTGTGGCAGGTGTCCCACATATAAAGTAGAGGAAGATGGGCATGGGTGTTAGCTCAGGGCTAATCTTCCTCAAAATAAAGAAGAGCGTTGGGGCTGGCCCGTGGCCAAGTGGTTAAGTTCACAAGCTCTGCTTCGCCAGCCCAGGGTTTCGCCAGTTCGAATCTTGGGTGCAGGCATGGCACCACTCATCAAGCCATGCTGAGGCGGCATCCCATATGCCACAACTAGAAGGACCCACAACTAAAAAATACAACTATGTACCAGGGGGCTATGGGAGAAAAAGGAAAAAAAATTCTAAAAATCTTAAAAAAAAATGTGTTTTGAATTTTTTCTCTTTAATTCCAAACAAAAATATCTATTTTTAAAAGAGTGAAATAGGGGCCGTCCCAGTGGCGCAGCGGTTAAGTTCGCATGTTCCGCTTCTCGGTGGCCTGGGGTTCGCCAGTTCGGATCCCGGGTGTGGACGTGGCACCGCTTGGCACGCCATGCTGTGGTAGGCGTCCCACATATAAGGTGGAAGATGGGCACGATGTTAGCTCAGGGCCAGTCTTCCTCAGCAAAAAGAGGAGGACTGGCAGTAGTTAGCTCAGGGCTAATCTTCCTCAAAAAAAAAAGAGTGAAATAAATGGCACAATAATTGTGGTATTAAATTGCTAACATTTATCAATTGCTTCCCATGTGCCAGACACTCTACAATGTGTTTTACATGGCATATCTCATTTAATCCTCACAAAAACCCTCTGCGTATGAGCCCCTCTTTACAAATGGGGAAACTGAGGCTTGGAAAGATTAAATAACTTCTCAAGGCCACAAACCTGCTGTTATGGACTGAATATATGTGCCTCCCCCCCAAATCCATATATTGAAGTCCCAACCCCCAGGAAGGCTGTTTTTGGAATAAGGAAGTAATTAAGGGTAAATGAGGTCATAAGAGTGGAGTCCTGATCTGATATCAGTGTCCTTATAAGAAGAGACGCCTGAGAGCTCTCTCTCTCTCCATGGGTGTGCTCAAGGAAGAGGTCACAGGAGCACAGAGCGAGAAAGCGGCTGACTGCAACCAAGGGGAGAGCTCTGACCAGACAGACGGCACCTTGATCTTGGACTTCCAATCTCCAGAACCGTGAGGAAATGAATTTCTGTTGTTTAAACCTGCCAGTCTATGGGATTTGTTATGGCTGTCCCAGGGGACTCATGTATCTGACAACCCACTACACTGGGATTATGAATACCAGAGCCCTCACTCGTTGCCCTACACTGCCTCCCAGAAATATTTTAAAATTTTCATGTTTTGACAACTGGCATGCTAATTTTAATACTTAAATTGAGGTGACAAATGTTTTTAAAACTTGGCATTACGGTGTACAGATCTACTTTAACATTGATGGTTACTCAAAGCAGTTTCACTAAATTTGGATCTCTGGAAAAAACATTTTTTTTGAGCAGAGAAGCATGTTGGAAATATTGCACCCGATAACAACAGTTGTACTTTTAGTTTATGAAATACTTCAGTGGGAAAGTATTTGCTTAAATCTCCGCCTGCTATTATAGTTGAAGGTTTGGTGATAGTATTTGCCCTTTCCATGAACTTTCTGGATTTCAAAACCATGTGGAAGTGTACTTCGTCTTATGTAAAAAATAAAGTCAGGCAACTTCTGAAGAATTGACATCAAGAAGTGTGTTTAGCTAAGTATCAATCATTTAAAGAGTGATTATCAGGTGTGTGCATGATCTAGGCCTTTTAAATTTTTCTCCCCCTCCTTTCAAAATACAGCAAGCAGTCGTCTGGTCATTGACCACCTTCTTCCACACGTTGGCTGGTCTCCTTCTTACTTCTGCTGGCAAAGCCCCTTCCTGGGAAGTGGGTGTCAGCCCTCAGCAGAGGCCAGGGCTGTAGGCAGGGGCTTATCAATAGATGGGTAACACAGGCTGCCTTTGGCTCCACTTTCTTTCCCTGTTCTGTGAAGTTGAAGTTTCCTTCTCGTTTGGAGGGCAGACAGCTTAGGGTAGTTGCTCCTGATCCACTTTCCTGTTCCTAACAGGCTTCCACTTTGATTAGTGACTTTGGCCTTATGGATGTAGCATTGTCTACATCCACTGCTGGCTCTCTGTAGACAATTCAAACAGTGCAAAAGAATAGGTAGGTAGGTAGGTAGGTAGGTAGGTAGATTGATCAACCGATTGATCGATAGGCAAGATCAGCTCATAATCTTAATCATATCGTTATTCATGTTTTAGGTAAACTTCCTGACCTCTTTTTATGTGCATGTATACATTTAGATACATGAAAATTTACATATTTCAGATTATGTTAGGCATGTTGTTAAGGAACCTGAGTTTTCTCCTTTCATGTACTGTGGATATCCTTCCCAGTCAGTATATACAATTGTACATTCTTTTGTAACAGGCTCATGTGAGGAGCTGATTCAACCAAATGATGGAGAGAGTATAGCTTAGATTGTGCACTGGTAAAAACCAAGTTGTTTAGTTCTTTAGGGCTAACTCCAAAGAAGACCTAATTGTTAGCATAAGAAACCACGTGTCCCAAGAGCTCGAGAGAATGAACTGACCTTGTGGGCCTTACATTTTTAGGGGGACTGGAACTACAAAGAGGTCACTTTTGGGGGGAGTGTAGTGTCCATGAAGATAGTCTATCGTCTTATCTTAATGCTCCATGGGAAAGTACTGAGGGTGAGATGCTCGTTGGATTTTTCTCCTTTGAATCTATGGAAGAGGTCCTCCGTACGGTTGATCATAAAATTTCTAGGCGACTATAAGAAGGGGAAGCTGATATCATGTTTCTTAGTTATGCTAAGCTACCAGCTTAGAGCTGAGGCCAATGGTAGAGAAGGAACGGGAATGCAAGGGAAAAGGGGTATAGCCTCTGGAGGAGGGCAAAACTTGCCCATCTGAGGTTCCATTCCCTGAGAGTTATGAATATCTCTACCGCATTTCTGGACCCAGGTTGAGGTTGCAGAGGGAGGATGGAGTGTGGGCCAGGGGCTTATGGGAAACCGTTGTATCATAGGGGCAGGAGATGCTTGCATCAGAGAAATATGGAGCAAGGCCACCTGCTGGATGACAACAGAGGGATGTAGCCAAGTCTCACCAGGAATTACCAGTGCCTGCAGGCCTGCTTGGGATCAAGTCCATCACGTCTATTGGAGTCTCCACTCATCTGTCTAGTCTGCAGTGAGTGTGCAGACGAGCTATATGAGTGGAGATTACCAACAGAAAGTGGGCAGCAAAACCATCATCCTGGGTGGTGAAGTGAGGAGGCTCCTTTTCACGCTTCCTCATCTCCACTCCAAGACTAGAGGGGTAGGCACAGAGAAGGGGATGTGTGTGACACAGTGTGTTCCCCAACACACATATACGCACACACTGCCTCTAAGTCCTTATAGCCACTGAGCTGGGGATAAGATGATAGCTTTGAAACAAATGAGTTTATTTTAAATTAACAAGACAAAGTCTTACCAACAAAATGAGACCATTGACTAACTGAAGAGTTATAGAATTGTACTGGGGTATTATAAAGAAATGCTGTTACTTAGTGGTGGCAATTACTAGAAACAATCAAGCCATTTCATGTGCATATACACACTGAGACCAGTCAGACAGAACCTTTTCACTTCTTATGATGGCTGCGCAGTTTCACATTCTATGGCTGTCCAGAAAGCAAAAGCCAATGACTTTCTCACAGACATTTAGTCATTTAGCAATTTCAGATTATTCACTATCACAAAACTGCCATGAAAATCTTAATGCAAACATTAAAAACTCTCATATCCAATTATTTTCTCATGATAAATTCCTAGGAGGTGACTGCTAGGGAGGACAAGGCTTTAAAATATAATCAGATGATTAACACTCTGAGGCGCAGAGAACAGGTGGGACGGGGAAGAGGAAGCATATAAACGTAGATTTAAGGTCTAAGGATCTGTTTCCGATTATCAACCACTAAGATAGTTAAAATCAGAAAGTAATTTAGAAATAAAATATTGCTAATTTTAAATATAATTTACATGCATTTTTTCAGCTATGCATCTGTAAAGAGGTATTCCTGTATTCAATAGTAGGCATAATATGTAATGCACAATATATTTTGATGAAATAATTCATTCATACAGAGGCTTTCTGAATGAATTCAATCAGCTGGACAAACTGTTAACTTATTAAGAAAGTAAGTAAAAACATATTGATTGAAGTAGATTAAGAAATAGCCCTTAGAAGGAGACATTTTCATGCACTGCTCTTGGAACTATAAACTGGCTCAATTTCTTTGCAGAGCAATTTACTGATATCCTTAACAACGAAAATTCATATTCTCTTTACTAAGGAATTCCACATTTAGGAATTTATTCTACAGAAATGCTTACCTATGGTCACAAGATATACATACCAGAATGTTCTCAGCGGTATTATTTCTAACAGTCAACAATGTCCATCATCTGGGAGGGAGGGAAGTTGTTTAAATCAGTTTTAGTCCCTCCCTATGATGGAAACCCATGCAGCCATTAGAAAAATGAGTCGTGTCAATATGGAACCTTTCTAACATTCTGCTAAGTTAAAAAAAAACCCCAAAGCACAGCACAATGTGTGAGGTATGCCAATGTGTGTATAACAAAGCCCTCTACTTGAATATACTCAGAATATTTCTAGAAGCATGCTGAGAAACTGGCTGCAGTGGTTGTCTCTAGGAATAGAGGGATTGGAAGGGAGACTTGTTTTTCATTATTTGAAAAAGTTTAAAGCAATGAATAAATAATCCAAATATATGCAAGCAGATACATAAATAAGTAAACAAACAAACAAAAGCCTTCACCTGTCATACCCTTCTGTAAATGTCCTTGCCATAGTTGATCCTGGGACAATGGGGAGCCAGAATGCCAAGTAAGTTCTTTCATTCCAAAGACTCTTGCCTAAACGTCAAAGGCCTTTTCTTTACACTAAACTGACCTTCACACTCCAGGACTGCACATTTGTTCTGGCTTCTCTTTAAGGATTTGAAATAACATGAAAACTCTTAGTAGAATAAAGGGTTGAAAAACATGATAAAGTTATTCAGTGAATTAAAAATTAGTGAGGTTTCCTTTCTGGCAATATGGCAGACTAAATGCCCAGATGTCTGGGAATTTTTCCTGGTAGAAAACCTAAAATTGCTGAATAAAATATAAAAATGAATAATGGATTGTTAGGCTGGCAAGAAATAAAGTAAATGTTCAGAAGCCAAAAATAATGAAAAAAATTCTAATCTAGGGGAAAAATGAAGTGCTGATGTCAGCATCCACCTTGGGTATTTCTGGATTTAAGTGACTCTTGCACATGCCAGGGAAAGCAGACAAAGCCGGGTTGTAGTCAGATCAGAGAGCCAGAATCAAGGTGGAACCCTTTAGTGGATGAACTAGGATTATAACTGCCCCACAGAGAGACTGTAAGAAGTCTTTCTTGTCTCCGCCTCCTCGGCTCTTGGTGGAATGAAAAAAATGAAAGGAAAAAGTATCCCCTGAGAATACTGAGCCATAAACCTGTGCTTTGCTACATGCATAGCAAAAAAAAAAAAAAAAAAATCTAAGCTAGAAATTTAAAGTAGTGGTGAATTAGCAGTGCCCCAGGCAACTGGCAGTAGCAAACACAAATCATTTGTGGAACATATTCTAAACAAAGATACATTTCCAAGGAACATGAACTCACAAGCAAAGATTACATAACACACAAAAAAACAAGCCACCATGAGAGAGAATAAGCAGAAACCCCAAACTGCAGAAGCAAATGTACAGACGGTGGATGTTAGAATTATCAGAAACAGAAGATAAAATAAACAAGTTTTATTTAAAGAAATTAAGGAAGATATTGGAAGTATGATTAAGGAGCAAGACACTATCAAAATTGGCAGGGCAGTTTTTAAAAGAAGGACCACATAGGATTTTTTAGGTTAAAAAATGTAATAATGAAAGTCACAAATTCAAAGGACTGGCAAAACAACAAATTACACACGGTTGAAAAGAGAATTTGTGAACCAGAAAATAAAACAAGAAATTATTCAGAATGCAGCCTAAAGAGGCAAAATGATGGTAAATATGAAAGGCTTAAAGACATGGATGATAGAACAAGAAGGCTTAAAATATATTAAATTAGATTTCCAGAAGCAGATACTAGAGAAAATTGGGAGAGGCCTCATTCAAAGAGGTAATAACTGAGAACTTTCCAGAACTGAGGAAAGATGACAATCTTTATAGGCAGGAAGCCTAGTGAATTCTCAGCAAGACAAAAGGATTAGTGAGAAATGTACAACATCCTTTCTTGGCATGCACTTCTGTATAGTCATGCCCTCAATAACAATGTTTTGGTCTGCATATATGATGGTGGTCCGTAAGATTAGTACCATATAGCCTTGGCGTGTAGTAGACTATACTATCTAGGTTTGTGTAAGTACTGCAGGGGAGGAAGAAATTTTCCTCTACCTTCTAGGTTCTTCTGACCCATCTAAGAATTACGTTGCAATGAGACAGATTAATAGGAGAAAAGCAAAAGTTTAATAATGTGAATACATGGGAGAAAACCAGGAAAATTGAGTAACTTGCCAAAATGGCTGAAGCCTTCACCTTAAACATCATTCTCAGCTAAAAAGAAAGAAGAGGTTGGGGTGGGGAGAGTCAGGCACTTCAAAGGGAAGGAAGGCAATTCACAGGTAGGTGAAAAGGAGCTTGTTTGGAAAAGAAGTGCTTGGCCAGATAGAAACAGAAGAACCCAGAGGGGATCCCAATTAACAGGCTTTTCTAGGTTCCTCCCTAATACCTAGTTCATGCTATACTAAGGTGATATCTCACTTCTTCTTCTTCTTCTTCTTTTTTTTTTTTGCTGAGGAAGATTAGCCCTGAGTTAAGATCTGTGTCAATCTTCCCCCACTTTATATGTGAGTCACTGCCACAGCATGGCTGACGGATGGTGTAGGTCTGCACCTAGGCTCTGAGCCTGCAAACCTGGGCCGCTGAAGCAGAGTGTGCCAAACTCAGCCACTACGTCACAGGGTCGGCCCCAATGTCTCACTTCTTGACACAGGTTTTTTTTAATCTGAATTCTTTTAGGTAGTTATGGGGAAGGTAACAAGAAAAACTTTCTGAGTCTTTTGTTTTTCAAAAATAATCAGACTAAAAGAATCCTCATGTTAAAGAGACACAGTTTGGGGTGGCAAATTTTGTTCCCCCTCAGTACACTCTATGATATTTGCACAATGACAAAATCACCTAACAATGCATTTCTCACAATGTATCCCTGTCCTTAAGCAACATTTGACTGTATATCCTATTATAATAACAATAACTAAATTACTCACAGTAAACTATCACCTTCTCAGTGGCTTCTTCCAGACATTCTATTTAAAATTGCTACTCTTGCCTCCACTTCTTCTTCCCTGCTTTAACTTTTTCATAGTACTTAGCATCATGTGACATCCTTTCTATGTTTACTTATATACCTTATTTATTATTTATCCAATAGAAAGTAAGCTTGATGAGAGAAAATATTTTTAGTATTTTGCTCATTTCTAAATCCCTTGAATAATGTCTTATATATAGTAGGAACTCAATAAATATCTGTCAAAAGAATGAATGAGAAATAGCTAATAGTTACAGAGTGTTTCCTATGTGCTACATACAGTGCTGTGCTACATATGTCTTACCTTATTTAATCACTATAGAAAACTTATGAGGTTATTACTAGTAACATCTATATTTTGCCCTAACCTCTCTGTGCCTTATTTTTCCCATGTATAAAGTGAGGCTGGAGGTGGGAGGGGAATTCACATTCTAGAATTTAAAAAGTTCTGAAAACTGAAAGTTTCTCCAAAATAATTTGTTGGCAAAACCTTACCCAAACTAATATAATACTATGACGTATTAGTTCCTGGTTGCTGCTGTAACAAATAACCACAAACCTAGTGGTTTAACACAACACAAATTTATTACCTTATAATTTTGGAGGCCAGGTGTGTCAATGTGTCAGCAAGGCTCCTTCCTTCTGGAGCCTCTATGGAAGAATCATTTTCCTTGCTGCCTTTTCCAACTTCTAAGGCCACCTGCTTTCCTTGGTTGGTGGCCACATCATTCCACCCACTGCTTCTTTTGTTACAACTTCTTCTTGGGCTCTGACTCTCCTTCTTTATTTTATAAGGTCACTTGTGATTACCTTGGGCCCACTTGGATAATCTGGGATAATTTCCCCATCTCAAGATCCTGAACTTAATCACGTCTACAAAGTCCCTTTTGCCACGTCAGATAAGATATTCACAGGTTCTGAGGACTAGGACATAGACATCTTTGGGGCCATTATTCTGCTGATCACAAGTGTGAAAATTCACACTTTTTGCTGGATGGTTCTATGTTTGTTTTATGTGCCAGGTGTATCATATATGGTGATGATGCTATATTCTAAATTCTGAAAAAAATCTAAATTCAGGAACATTTCTGACCCTAAGAGTTTCAGACAAGGATTGTCGACCTGTAATATAGGCAGTCTTCACTTATCACAGTGCCATGGTAACTGAGATCAAGTCTCAGCCTGTTGCTTCCTAACTGAGCCACTGTGTGGTTTAAATGAGATCAAACGACATGTAAAACGTTCGGTGCAGTGTTAGACACAGTGAACGTACCTGCTTTGCTGCTGACCGCCCGGTCAGCTTACAGCAGCATCCGCCCTGCTCAGTGTCTGTACTCCCATCATGACTGCAAACCAGGCACCTATAGTCACTGCTAAGGTCCAGACCTCTGCTTAGCATCCTCCTGAGGTACTCATGCAGAACTCAGAAAGGAGTGCACTCTCGAGGAGGAACCAAGGGAGAATTAAGGAGTCAAGTTTGGGGATCTCCATCGAGGAGGACAAGCATTTCCTGTCAGAGACCAGGGGGAAGGACACCCCAGGAACAAAGATCTTGAGCAAAGGTATGGCTCAACTTTGGGCCTGAAAATACTATCTTCTCAACTGGAAAAACCATGTGTATTTTCTCCTATAATTTAAAATTTTTGTCATGGAAAATTATATTCTAAACCTAAAGATTACTGAGTCAATCAACTCATATTAAGAGCCTTAGAAATATACCTAGCTCTTCACCTAGTATTTAAGCACTTAGGAAATAATGAGAGGCAGACAAAAATTTACAAATGTAAAGCAAAAAAAAGAAAAAAAAAGTTGGTAGAGAAAGGAAGGGGAAAAAGTATACCAGTTAATCTTAGGAGTTTTCTAAGGCTTGTGAAAACCAACTGTGTTCTGCTGGGATGTTTAATCATTTCAAGATTCCTCTGAGCAGTGGGCTGGAGAGGGAACAAGGGCAAAACCATCACTTCTTTTGCGTTGTTCTGGTGAGGATGTTCTCAGCAGTTTTCTTCATCCCTGGAGCGAGGTCAAGTTTGCCTTAGGGAAATTGATGGCAGATTCTAGAAAAGGCAAATGACAGGTGAGCTGAGAGTGCCTTCTGTTCAATCTGCACCCACAGGGTTATGGAAAAGCTTAAGCTTGGTTCTTGAACTGAGAGAATAAAGGGAGGAAGAGTTGTTGGTTGTCATTTCCACTAGAAAACTGGACAAGAGGCTCAGTTTTGTGAAAGGGACACCCCATGAAGCAAATCTCCATTTTGTATGGTCAGGTTGGAAGTGTTATGCCCCCCAGCTAGTCATCCTGGAGACACATACTTCAGATCAAGTGTCTGTAGGAAAGCTTAATCCTGCAACCAGGAAACGGAGCTCACGCCTGATGTCAGATTATACGAATAACTAACAAACATGGAGTTTTATGGTTAGAAAATGCTGTTCCGAGAAGCCCATCAATAGATTTATTAGTTTATTAGTGTCCCTGCTTCAGTGACTTCCCGAGATTACACAGCTGGTCAGACCTGGCGTTTAAATCCTCTTCATCTGGGGTCAAATCCTACATTTTCCCACCACACCATGGTGTCGCGTGTTGAGGAACACAATGCAGAACTCTGAACCTCTCCTGTGGGACAGTCCTCCCCAGACCTGGCTACTTAATAAATTTCCTGAGAGGTGTTTGAAATACAGATTCCTTGGCCTCCCCCTTAGACTTTCTGACCTGGAGTGGTGTTTGTAAATCTGTATTTTTAAATGGCTGCTTGAGGGTCTAATGTACAGCCAGGTTTGGGAGCTACTGTTTTGTTAAATCAAAGACTAGTGCTACAGTTTTCACCTGATATCTCTAGGGTTTAGTTTATGGAGATTGAAATTGGTGTGTTTTAGATCAGTGGTTCCTAACCTTTTGTAAATTACCTTACCTGTAAAGAGTTAGTTGAAATCTATGGATCTTTCCCTAAGAAACACACACACACACACACCCTTTATATACAATTTTAGGGGACTGTATTAGTTTTCTTTTCTTTTTTTTGAGGAAGATTAGCCCTGAGCTAACTACTGCCAGTCCTCCTCTTTTTTTTGCTGAGGAAGCCTGGCCCTGAGCTAACATCCGTGTCCATCTTCCTCTAGTTTATATGTGGGACTGCATGGCGTGCCAAGCAGTGCCATGTCCGCACACCGGAATCCAAACCGGCGAACCCCGGGCCGCTAAGAAGCGGAACATGCGAACTTAACTGCTGCGCCACCAGGCCAGCCCCCTTGTATTAGTTTTCTATTGCTGCTATAACATATTGTCACAAACTTAGCAGCTTAAAACAACAAAATTATTGCTTTATAATTCTAGAGTCAGAAATGTAACACGGGTCTCACTGGACTATACTCAAGGTGTTGCATTTCTTTCTGGAGGTTCTAGGGGATAACCCATTTTCTTGCCTTTTCCAGCTTCTAGAAGCTGCCTGTATTCCTTGGTTCAGGGATCCTTTTCTCCATCTTCAAAACCAGCAATGTAGCATCTCCCTGCTCCTGCTTCCATTTGTCACATCTCTCTCTTTCACTATGGACAGGAAGGCTTCTCTGCTTTTAAGGATCACTTGTTAGATTGAGCCCAGCCAGATAATGCAGGAAAATCTTGCCGTCTCAAGGTCCTTCACTTTAATTACATTTGCAAAGTCCCTTTTGCCATGTAAGGTGACATGGTCATAGCTTCCAGGTATTAGGATGTAGACACCTTGAGGGGAGAGGTTATTCTGTCAACCACAAGGGGTCTCAGAACCTGCGAAGCTACCCATGGAGTTGTGTGAACCCTAGGTTAGGAGCATCTGCTCTAGAAACTGTTCATTCTAGATGTTGAATCAGCAAGGAATTATTTTTGGCTGCAAATAACAGAATCCTCAAAAGTAGTGGCTCTGTACATTGATGTTTAATTTTTCTCAGGTAGTAAGAAGTCCCGAGGAAGGCAGCCCAGGTCAGGTGCGGCAACTCTGGGATGTTGGAACCAAAGTTTCTGCAATTCTCCTGGCCTTTCCTTTGAGGTAGCTCTCAAGATGGCTGCTGCCTCTCCAGCCATGACCTCTTTGGTTCAGGCAAGAGAGGGAAGGGCATAGGGGGAAAGGCATAGGCCAGCTGAGTCAGCTCCCCTTTAAAACATCTTCCTATAAGCTCCCTCCTTGCCCCATAATGGATGTTTATATCTCATTGGCCAGACACTGTCACATGGCCACCCTGTCTGCAAGAGACATTGGGAAACATAGTTTTATTTATTTATTTTTTAAGGTAGGCACATTAATGTTCCAACAATTCCGGGCTCTGTAAGTAAGGAAAATGGGAAGTATAGATATTGTAGGAAGACACTAGCAATCAATGGAAACTGGGGTTTTGTTTCCTAAAATTAGAATGGATCATTTTTCACCCTCACACAACCAAAACTCGGAGAAAGTTAAGTCTTCTTCAGAATCTCCCCCAAAGTGCCTCACCCTCTTACTAAGCTTGCTTTCTTCAAGTAGTTCATTCTTTCCACAATGTTTAAGATCTACCTATGCCTGGCACTGACCTGGGGATACAAAGATAATTGAAATACTCTTTTCTCCCTAGAATCTATGGGAAGGAACAGAGAACCACAACAACAACAAAAACCAGATTTAAATATCATGTGCAAGCATTGAGATGAGGCATGTAAACAGTGCTATGGGAGCTCAGAGGAGAAAGGGGCAGAACAAATGGCACAGAAAGGGTGAGTAGGGAACTGGGCCAGCAGACTAGGGTGGAGGGGACTGTGCCAGTTGGTTAAGAGGGGTAGAACACCCCAGGAAGAAACAGCAACATTGGAGAAGGCACAGATGGGGGAAAACCACTGCTGGACATGTTTAGGGAAGAGCTAGAAGTCGAGTGTGGATGCATTGTAGGGTTTGTGGGCAGTGAAGCAGGAAAGGGCATAAGACGGGGTGGCAGTGGAGACAGAGGCCCTGCTCCTCATTTTAGTCATGCTAAGGAGCTTTGGCTCCAATCTGCAGGAGTGGGGAGCCAACAGGAGGTTTTTAACCATTATTCAATCTCTGTTGTAGAGTGAAAAAGTAGAAGAGAGCACAGGTAGGGGACCACAATAGTGTGGTACAACTTCATTAATGATAAAAGAGTCAATTCAGCATGAATCTTAAATTTGTATCTAAAAACAAAGCCCTAGATTATATAAGACAAAAACTGACAGAACTAAAATTAGAAACAGACAAGTCCACCATCAGTGATGGAGATTTTAACACACCTCCTTGAGTAACTTATAGAATAAGGAAACAAGATAGGTAAGGATCTATAAATTTTGAACCACATGATTAACAAACTTGACCTAATTGACATATATAGAACAATGCTTCCAACAATATGTTCCACATTCTTTTCAAGTGCACATAAAAAATTCACCAGGGGCTGGCCGCTGTGGCCAAGTGGTTAAGTTCATGCACTCTGCTTCAGCAGCCCAGGGCTTTGTAGGTTCAGATCCTGGGTGTGGACAGGGCACTGCTCATCAGGCCATGCTGAGGCAGCGTCTCACATAGCACAACCGGCAGGACCTACAACTGGAATATACAACTATGTACTAGGGGGCTTTAGGGAGAAGAAGAAGAAAAAAAGAAAAAGAAGATTGGCAACAGATGTTAGCTCAGGTGCCAATCTTTAAAAAAAGAAAAATTCACCAAAATTGACCATATGCTGGGTCATAAACCACATCTCAAAAAATTTCGAAAGATTGAAAACATACAGAGTATGTTCTATGACCACAATGAGGTTATAACATCAATAATGAAAAGATGGTTAGAAAATTCCCTACAACTTGGAGATTAAGGAATACACTTCTAAATAGCCCATGGGTCAAAGGAGAACTCACGATTCCAATTGGAAAATATTTTGAACTGACTGATAATGACAATACAACATATCAGAACTTGTGGCAGATCAAACAGTGCTTAGAGGAAAATTTATTGTGTGTGTGTATGTGTAAACATACACACATATCATACATATAATATATATGTTTATATCTGTTATAAAATATATATTATATATTATACAATGTATATAATATATCAGAAAAAATTACAAAAATAGTAAGGCTAAAAATTTAAGCATCCACCTCAAGGAGCTAGAAAACTGTATTGCAAATTAAATCCAGAGAAAGTAGAAGGAAAGAAATAATAAAGATAAAAATAGAAATTAATAAATAAAATTTTAAAATTAAAAAGGAAATGTATTATAGAAAAAAATCATCAAAGTCAAAAGTTGCTTCTTCAAAAAGATTAATAAAATTAATAGCGCCTACCAAGACATATCAAGAAATAAAAACCAAAACCACAAATTACTTTTAACAGGCATGAAAAAAGGGACATTGCTACAGATCCTACAGACATTAAAAAGTAATAATTATGATAGCATGGTAAAGGAGCGACAGGGCTTGAACTGAAGACCAGTAGAGATGAGAATGAGTTGATAGATTTGAGAGCTCGAGAGGGCAGAATAAACAGAACTGGTTGGATTGGGTGTGGGAGAGAAATAGACACAGAACTCTGTGCTGGGCTCTCATCTTAGGTGACTGGGTGGCCAGTGGTGCCATTGGTGAAGCTGGGCAGCTCAGATGGAGAAGCAAGCTTGAGAAATGGTACTAACACCAACTTTTCTCTGCTTAATTTTATTGCTTTTTTTTGACTTTAGATACTTGTTATCTGGGACATGGGATTATTTGGTGGAACCAGAACTGGGAGTACAGATATTTTACAAGAAGGAGTTGAGGTTCAAATCCCAATTCTACTACTCAATGATCGTGTGCCTTTATGTTAGTTGCTTGACCTTTCCCCATCTTACTTTCCTCATCTGTAAAATGGGAATAACAGTACTTATTTTAAAGAGATGTTGCAAGCATTAAAAACTAATGCATGGAACATACTTGGCACATAGCTGCCTGATGATTGGTGGTGTTCCCTTCTTTCCCCTCACTCTTTCTCTGCAGTCATTGGGGCCCTTGGGACCACAGGCCTATTCTGATATGCCTGTGAGCAGCTGGGAGCTGGTGGTCAAGGAGATAGAGCTCTCATGTTTTTCTTGGGGATCCTGTATTATAACTCAAGGCTGGTTTTGGAGCACGGGCTCATGCAACAGCTAGATGGTGAGTGCTGGGGTAGGGAGTTCTGCTTCTACGGATTTGTGGGACACATTTACTTGAGAAAAAAGTGTGCCAGTAATGATGTGGTTTTGGTTCTCAAACTTTAGCATGCATAAGAAGCACAGATTGTTAAACACAGATTGCTAAATGGGCAAAGGACCTGAATAGACATTTCTCCAAAGAAGATATACAAATGGCCAATAAGCCCATGAAAAGATGCTCAACATCACTAATCCTTAGGGAAAAGCAAATCAAAGCCACAATGAAATACCACCTCACACCCATTAGGGTGGCTACTGTGTAAGAAAACAAAAAAACAGAAAATAAGTGTTGCAAGAATGTAGAAATATTGGAACTCTGTGCACTGTTTGTGGGGATGTAAAATGGTACAGCCACTGTGGAAAAAAGTATGGTGGTTCCTCAAAAATATTTAAACATAGAGCTACCATAGGATCTAGCAATTTCACTTTTGGTTACCCTAAAGAATTGAAGGCAGTTATCGCAAACAGAACATAGGTTCGTAACAGTATTAGTCACAATAGCCAAAAGGTGGAAGCAAACCAAGTGTCCACCAAGGGACTGATAAAGAAAATGTGGTACATACATGATGGAATATTATTCGGCCTTAAAAAGGAAGGACATTCTGACACACGCTATAAAGTAGATGAATCTTGAGGGCATTATGCCAAGTGGAATAAGTCGATCACAAGAAGACAAATATTGTATGATTTCACTCACGTGAGGTGCTTAGAGCAGTCAAATTCACAGACAGAAAGGAGAAGGTGGTTGCCTGGGCTGGGGGGCGGGGGAGAAATGGGGAGTCATTGTTTTACGGATATAGAGTTTCAGTTTTGCAAGATAAAAACGTTCTAGAGACTGGTGGCGGTGCGTGCGCAACATTGTAAATTGTACTTAATGCCGCTAAACTCTACACTTAAAGATGATTAAGGTGGTAAATTCTATGTTATGTGTATCTTGTCACAATTAGATACACTCACAACTGGGCCCCAACCCCCAGAGCTTCTGATTCGGTAGGGCTCCAGTGGGACCTACTGGTCTGCATTTCTAACCGGTTCCCAGGTGACTTTGATGCTGCTGGTGCGGAGACCACCCTTAGGGATCAATGGTGTAGAAGACCGGTGAGTATAACCTGGAGGGATACTCTGCGCACTCCCACGTGGCTACTGTTATTAACAACTACAGCTGGCGTTTACTGAGTGCTTGCCTCCTGCAGGTTATCTCACAGCTGGGTGAAGGGGCAGTAGATGGGCAGGGCTAGAATCTAAACTCGATCCTTCACAGGCTTCCTTTGGTCCTTGGTGTGAGCGTGAGACTGAGAGGGAAGGAGAGACGCAAACAGACCTAGCAGGGCCGGCAGAACTCGCAGCTGTGGAGAGGATTAGGGTCGCCGGGACCCCAAGCGCCCAGGGCGCGGCGGGGAGGTGGGGCCGCCGGAGGCTTCCTGGCGGGTCCCGCGCTCTCTCCGGCCAGCTAGGCGCGTGGGGCTCGCGGCCCGCAGGGGGCGCCGCTGCGCCGTCCCGCCGCCGGCAGCCCAGGCCGCCCACCCCGCGGGCGCGCCTCTCCGCAGTCCAGAGCCGCCCGGCCCGGGACCCGCTCGCCGAGCGCGCAGACTTCTCGGCTGGACTGAGGACGCCGCCCGCTCCGGGCCGGCCGTGTGCTCGCCTTCGGCGTCCGCTCGGCCTACCGCCCCCGGCCCGGCGCCGCATCCCGCCCGTGCCCGAGTGCAGAGCTCCAGCCCCGGGAGCCTCCCGGCCGTCGGCGGACCCCGCGGCCCCGCCGCCGGTGCGCTCGGCGCCCTGCTCGCGGGGCAGAGGGGAGGGCGGCGGCCGGCTGGGGATGGGCGGCCCGGCGGCGCGGAGGGGCGCCGGGGGACTCCGCGCGCTGCTCCTGGCGCTGGTGGCCGCGGGGACCCCCGCGGGCGCCTACAACCTCGACCCGCAGCGCCCCGTGCGCTTCCAGGGGCCCGCCGGTTCCTTCTTCGGCTACGCGGTGCTGGAGCATTTCCACGACAACACGCGCTGGTGAGTGCCCTCCCGCTCCCCGACCCCGGCCCGCCGCCCGGGCCCCAGCCCCCGGCCGGCCGCCGCCGCCGCCTTTCCGGCCTCCTCCACGCCGCCGTCCCGAGGGGGCGATTTAAATGTCTCCGCTGCGCGCAGCTCGGCCGCAGAGGAAAGGCGAGGAGGACGGGGGACGCGGGTCCCCGGGGGCGCCCAGAGTCGGAGGGACCGGGCCGGGCGCATCCCCGGGGTCCCAGCCCCGAGTGTACGAGAGAATCGCTGGCGTTGACCCCCTCGGCCTCCCCGCCAGACTCGGCTTAACTGTGTTGGTCGCAAAGTAACTTGGCTCCTATGTCTCCGAGGGGCCGCTGCTGGCCCGGCTGGCACCCTGAACGCCGCACGCCCCAGGAGACACGGGGTGCAGACTCCTCCGTTTTGGGGAACTCTGACACCCCACCCGCCTCTCCGGCGCCTCTGAGCGCAGGAAGCTGAGTAACTGGGGATGTGAGGGCAATAGGCTGTGTGCGCGTGTGGGGGAAGTGGGGCTCCCCAGAGGCCAAGTGTCTGGGAACCAGAGGGGCGCAGTGGAGCCCAGATGTCCCCCCCCCCCCCCCCCCAAAGCCCTCTGCGGAAGCGGGCTGAGAGGGTCCAGGATGCGGGGAAGGAGGGTGGACCAGGACCCTGAGTGCTGAGGCCAGTGGGTGATTTCTGGGGCAGTTTGGGCCTTATTTCACATAGGTGGGCTGGAGACAAGCACCAGGAGCCTTAGGAGAGGGATGTGGTTCTGTAGAGGTCAACGAGGCTAGTTGCCCCCTGAGTGTCCCCCTAAGAATCGCAAGGGGTGGGAGCTTCCCCCACTGAGCACCATGAGCTAAGGGGTGTAAAGCTTGGGTGTCCAGCCCCAAAGGAGGGGAGACTGGTCCCTCCTTGACCCTTTCGGGTGGACAAGAGGGATGAAACAGCCACACAAGGGTTACCTCTTCATCAAAGAGAGTTTGACTGGGATCATTCCCCTATTTAAGGTCATGCCCCAGCCTGGGTAACAAGCAGTCTGGGATTGGTTTTATTGTGTGGTCACCAACCTTAGTGTGAGCATCCTTAGGGGTTGCAGGCTGGGGGCTAGGTCAGTGAGGTGTGTGTTCTAGCATGTCGTGCTGCCAGAGAGTCACTGCTCTGACTTGGACAGAGGCTGATGGAAAAGGGAGGGTTTGCAGATCTGAGTCCTCAAGCATTGCTGGAAAAGTGGGGACTCTGTGACCAGCCAGCCCGTTAACAATTGTGCTGTTCAGGAGAGCTGCCTCCTAGAGAACCAGTTGTAAGTCCGTGTGTAGCTCCTCTCCAGTTCCACATCTCCCTCCCTGCCTTTACCCCAGTTGCTGAGTTTAAGGCCAGACTGTGTATTCCTGCACTTGCTGAATCCCCTTTTTAAAGCAAAGCAGGCTGAACACCTTTTCTGTGTCCCCCACGCCCAGAGTCCACGGTGGGTTTTGGATTTGGTAGAGAAGGCAGCCTGGGCAGAAGCAATTGGAGAAGGCATCCCAGAATCCTAGGCTGCACTCTGGGGCTGTGTGACCTTGGCACAAAGCATGTGGGGAGAGCTGTCAAAAATAGAAGGGCTGCTCCGGGCAGGGGGCTACTGAGGGAGGCAGGCAGGGGAGCTGGAGTGCGCTGTGGGATCGGCAGCTGCGGGGCTTGTGTGCCTGGGAGCTCTTGAAGCTCTTTGAGGAGGGAGGGGTACCAGGACCCTATCACCTGGGTTTGGATGGGCCACAGGTCAGAGCTGCCCCAGCAGGGGAACTACTGGGGGTAGTCAAGAGCAGATCTGACCTGGGAAAAGAGCTGAGCCTGCTTTATTTTAAAAAGGGGATGAGGAACAGCTGTGCAATGGGACTAGCGCTGGCAAGTGCAGGGAAAGACGGTCTGGCCTTCAGCTCGGCACCCAGGATAAACGGCAGAGAGGGTGTGGAACTGGACGCTGCTGCTGGTGCATGACCTTGGTGCCACTGCAGGTGTGGGGCAGGTATTTCAGGCGGCCTTAGGAAGCTGTGCAGCCAGGCTGCTGGTCTCAGAAGTCCCCTCTGCTTCTGACACTGAGCGGGCCGCTTTTTCTATTGGAGCGCTTGTCCCTGTAGTTTTTCAGGTACCAACTAAGCTCTCTGGAAATGTTTTTAAAGCAGATTTTCTCTTTCCCTCCCCCCCCCGCCTTAATTTCGTCTTAGTTTTTGCTTATCTCCTTGATTTCTTCCTCTTGCTGCTTTTTCCAAGTATTTTCCTATCCCTTTTCTCTCCTCTCCCTTTCCCCCCAGTATTCTTGTCCTAGACCTTGAACATTATTCTCTGATTATGTAGCCCCGTCTTGGTAAACCGTGGCCTTTGATGCAGGAGACTTCCAACCTCTCTTCCTTTCTCCTTTTTCTAGAGGCTAGACTTACTGCAAGACTAAAGAAACTTCCGTCAAAGGTCTCTTACTTGAGTGGACCCCTACTAAGGCTCTGTGTCTAATTTTATACTGAATTTTGTATTAGTTTTCTTAAAGATAGTCACCCTAAATTGAGAAGATTCAGGCCCTGTGGAACCTGGACCTACTCTAGGTCTCTGCCTTAACTTTCAGCTCTGGAGTTGGTTGATTGACTTAGTGACCAATTGTTGGTCTCTTTCTACCCGGCAGCCCCTGGGCCCTGGATCTTTTGGCCCTGCTTGAGGGATGTGTAGGTTGTTTCCAATTATTCACGATTATAAACAGCAGCGGGGGTAAACATCCTTTTAACTAGAGTCTTGCGGACATCCTTTATTATTTCCTTCGAGTAAATTCCTGGGCTTAGAATTGCTGGGTCAGAGAGGAGGGAGGTCTTAAGGCATTTTCCATGCATTTCCAAAGGGTTGGTGAAGCTAAAGTGTGTACTTTCGAGAAATGAATTAGCTTCCTCAGGCACTGGAGTTTTGGAGTAACTTACCAAACGGCGGCCCCAGTGCAATAGAAGAGCATAGCAGCCTGCATGAGGGGGTACTTAAAAAGGTCACAGACAGTCAAAATGAGTGGGAAGGTAAGTGATGGACGTGAGAAGGAAAAGTAACATATTGAAACTCTCAAAGGAAAAGAAGGCAAATGTTAATTAAGCCCTGTTATCAGGTGTCTTTCTTCTTGCAAAGAAATTCCTCTTTAGCTTCTTAATTCAATATTAGTGGCTTAGTAAGTTTGCTTCATGCTAATTAAACATTTTTTACAGGTGAAAGGATTTGTTGTATGTAGGGTGAGGGATTGAGAAGAATGTGCTGGAGGGGCAGGGTCCAGGCTCCAGGGTCAGCGTGGGCTCTGTGGGTGGCAGAGCAGAGGGTTCCCGGTGTTAAGGGGTCCCAGACGCACATCGCCAAGCACGCATATGTGCTCTGTCAGGAGAACTGGCGCTTCTCTAATCCTGTAACTGAGTGTTCCTAGCAGTTCTTCTTAAACCCAAATTGTCACTGATCAGAAAGTCCTGCGTTTGTGTAAGGGATGGGAGTGACCTTGCTTTCTGAGCGCTGGGGGCTTCTGCACTCACATTGCGTTGAGAACAGAGCCCTAGACCCAGCCTCTCTCAAAGCGTTTGGCTTGACTGGTCCCTCTGTTGATGTGCTCTGGGCAGTGAGAGTTGTCCCTGTGGCGAGGTGGGCCAGAATAACTTAGGCGGTGTTACAGATGTCATTTGTATGGTTTGGATTCAAACATGCAAGTGACTCAGTTTCCTCTTTTCCAGGGACACCCAGAGGGTGTCTGACTGCCCAGAGCTATTTTCCTCTCCTCTACTTTCCACCCCCCGGGTCTTCTCGCACCCTTTGAACAACAGCAGTGGGTGCCAGGGAACATGGACAAAGCCTGTTTCTGTCCCTTCCCTTAGACATGGACCTGTTCCTCAGCTGCAGGGCAGACAACTGTGACACCCTGTGATATAAATAAATGCAGCCCGGCTGGCGTCCAGCCCCCAGAGTGGGTTTCTTTCACACCCCTCCCCTTCCCTCCTTCCTCTCTGCCCCAGACGTCCTGGAGTCTGAGGTGGTGGGGTGCACTGGCTTCCTTTCTGGCGATGTGCTTCCTGCTCCATCTCCTGGGACACATCAAGATGGCTGTGCTCAGGCACAGAGCAAGTGCTCGGAAATGGAAGACGCGCCGGCTTTTTGCTTTGTTAAGGTTGTCAGAGCATCATTCAGTGAGGAATAGGAGGCAATTCAGAGCCAAGGAGAACGCAGCATCCTCAATTTGCATTAAGGCTGAGAGTTAAAAGAACAAGCCAGACAGTTCTGCACTGCCAGTGTCGTTGCCACTAGCCAGATGTATTGCTATTTAAATTAAAATTAATTACAAGCAAATAGAATTAAGAGTGCTGTTCCTCAGTCGTACTAGCCACGTTTCAAGTTTTCAATTGCCACATATGGCTAGCGGCTACTGTATTGGACAGCACACAGAACATTTTCATCATCACAGAAATTTCTCCTGGACAGCGCTGGTTTAAAGCAATGACTTAACTCTTACAGGACTAGACAAAGATCAAAAGGTGATATAAGAAAAAGAAAAGTCAACCCTTGGCATATTTGAATATTAAAACAAACAGGCGTGCTTAAATTTAACTGAAAACTAATAGTGGACAGGCAAAGAGGCTGAATTCTTTCTCTTTTCATTTCTCAAACATTGGAGTGCCTCTTCTGTGCTAAGGGGTAGGGACTCAAGAATGAGAAATCTACTCACAATCTGATGGGTGGGAAGATCTTGGGGTTCTACTCTTGTCTCAGGCCAACTATAAGATATGGGCTCTGATGAGGGAGAGGCTTGTCCTTGGGCAGTCATTGGTTGTTCAGAGGGGCAGAGGAGAGACCTTGTGAGGGTAAAACCTTTAGAAGAGGGACCCTGGGACCATGACCTCCCCCCTCCCTCCAGTCTTTGTGAGGAGACACCAGAAATGGCGGTGGCAGCTGTGCCTTCTCATAACCTCTGTGGTGGACGTCTCTGCCGGCTTCTTCTGTCCCATGCCAGGCTCTCAGGCGGGCATGTAGCTCCACTTCCCCATCTGGATTTTCTGCGAATAGCGTTTTCAGACCTTGTTCCTGGTTCTCACTGGCCCTGCAGAGCCTTTCTCAAGCTCCCAGGAAGGGATCACATGTGTATGAGGCCCAAGTTCTAAAGGCACCCAGAAAACGTCTCTCGAGGTTTCCGGGGAGTTCTCTGAAGCTCTTGAGAAGCTGGTGAGGGTGCTGTTTCCTGAGCTAGTGCTGAAAGCTGGCTGGAGCAGAGGCAGCTGTCTTGCCCAAGGGAGAACCTTCCAGGGCAAGAAGACAGACTCTTCTCAGCCAGTCACTAACAGCCCTGAGTGTGAGGGTGTGAAGGGCCGGGCCCCAGCCAGCTCTGATTCCCTGGTGATGTGCTGCTGCTCAGGAAATGGTCTTCTTCTGATAACTCTTATTGTGTCTGGGGAAATGTCGTTTTTTACATTTATTAAAAGCAGCCAGGGTGTCCTCAGAAATAATTTGCTTTTAAGGGAGTAGCATGTAACCTTAAGAAATGAAAATGAATGATTCCATCAGATAGTATTTGCTGGGCATCTACAAGGGGTCAAATGCTTTCCCAGGTATAATAGTCTTTAGCTGAATCTTTGGGGCTACCTGATGAATGGTTTCCAGTTTGCCAGTCAGGGAATGGAAGCTTACCGCAGCCTCAGTGATCAACGCACATTGACTGGGGGCTTGGGTCCGTTCACATCCTCTGGGAAGCAGATGCTAGACAGACAGGAGTGCAAGAGAATTGTTGGGGGGCAGCGGTAAGGCCTATGAAAGAACAAGGGGGATGAAACAGGATTGGGCAGGGAGAGCCTCAGACTTTGATGCAGATCTGATTAAAGTCTCAGCCAACTCAACAGGACCCTCCCCCCCACACCCACATCAGTCACGGGCTACAGCTGCCTGGGAAGAGAAGCAATCAAGCTGAGGCCACACAGCAATCCTGACGGGGCTGCAGCTGGAGGCTGTCAGCTGACTGCCCCCTTGAGCTGAACGGCACGAGATGACGCACACCTTCATGGCTGCCATCGAGCCCATCGTGTGTGAATTGCTGTGTTAGAAAAGTACGAGTCGTGTTCCTCGGCCTCCAGTTGTGGCTGGGGAGCGTTTGTGCCACAGTATCAGTGTGGGGAGCGTTAGGATTGGCTGTGGGCTGTTGGAACTGATCCAGAAGCAGACACCAGATCCTCTTGCTGCCACCTGACTCATAGGTGCCTCTTACTGATGTCAGGGAAGTCTCAGGTGAGGGAGAAGGAAGAGAGCTCCAGCTTACTTTGAGCCATCGGGCAGTTGATGAGTTCTCGACTAGAGGAAGCACAAGACCTCATCCCTGGTACCTTGTGAACCACAAATCCTTTAAGCCAAGTGGATTTGGCCACCAACCAAAGCAGAATAAAGTGTTTTATCATAACCCTCCTTTTTGCCAGAGGGAGGCTTAGGAAGCGAAAATGAATCCAAGATTGGGAAAAATCTAGTGTCTTTGAAACCACAGGCTCACTTGGTCCCCAATTCTGCTTTTTGGGAGAACAAAAAGCACTTCAGTTGTGAGTTTAAATTTGCAGCAGTAGCAATAATGGCAGCAGCAGCAGTACCATTCCTGAGTACTTAGCATGTGTCAAGTACTGTCCTACACGCTTTATCCATATTAGCTCATTTAATGTTCCCTACAGTTGTTTTAGCCCCATTCACAACAGGGAGAACTGAGGTGCAGAGACGTTATTTGCCCAGGTCACACGGCGAGAGGGTGGTACAGCTGGGCCTCTGTCTCTCAGGAAGTCAAGAGTCTGAGTTTGGGGCTTCAAGGCATCTAACTGTCTGTCTTGTGAGGTTCTGTTCTGCCTGCTTTGCTGGAAAAGTTTTGGAATTGCAGTACTGGTAACTCCCCTGTGACACCCTTTAGGGGTGCTTATTCATGACCCACTGGCTACCTGTGGGGGTACTAGGGTTCTGCTTTCTAGGGATACTGGATCACTGGGTAGACAGGGACCCAGTGATTTTTGCCAGGGACGTTTATAGGGTCTGTTCTCACATCGAGTCTGTCTGATGTTAAGACAGAAGTGTCCTAGGAGAGGTGGAGCATTCTGGAATATTCCATGTATCCATCTAACCTCCCTGGGCTGCTTTTGTTACCATCCCTCCATCGGCTAACATTGAGTCTTCCTGGTTCCCACTGCTTATTTAAACTCTGTTTGGAGAGTGGATGGGGAAGGTACCCAGGGTGGCCAGTGTTTAGGATTTACCCCTGGAATTGTAACTTTATTAAAGAAACCCACACAGAGTCAGACTTTCTGTGCTAGTGGCCAACAATATGTGAGAGGGATGATGTGTCCCTCAAAATCTGAACATCAAAAAGGGGTGAAACGAGTTTCCTTCATCTCAGCTCATCCCTGGGTGTACTTAAGCCCAGGTGGTCCCTCCCGCCCCTTTCCAACCGTCTAGTGTAAAATGTGCAATGTGCGCAGACCCCAGAGCAGACATGACGCGGCTCTTAGTACCTGTTCTCCACCAGGATGGGTCCTGGAGTGTCGATGTTCCAGGCTCGGGAATGGGTTCTTCCTGGCTCTGCCTTCCTTATAACAGCCTCCAATACCCCAGCAATAACCAAATCTGTGGTTTCTGTGCCATAAAAGGTAGGTGCTGCCAAGACACACAAGTGCATGGTGACCTAGAGAGTGGGCGCAATGTCAGCCCTGTCCCCAGCCTGACTTAGCCCCCGTTTAGGAGCTGTGTGATCTTGGCAAATTACTTCAGGTCTTTGAACCTCGTTCCCTCCTCTGCAAAAGAGAGGAGTAAGAGTTTCTCCCTCATGTTGTTGGGGCGTTAGATGAGATGATGTCTGCAAAGCCTGAAACACAGCATGCAGCACCCAGTAAACCCCTGATAAATACTAGTCATTATTTCTATTGTTACTCTGATCTGACTTTTGAGACTAATGGTCTTCTTCACCCGGACTTTAAATGCTAAAAGGGTTTGCTTTCAGTACCTTTGTTCATTCATTCATTCACTTATCAAAATTCGCGGGTCAATACCAAGTACAGAAATGAATGAGTTAGTCTTGCATAAGACGCACTCTTCATTATGTATGGTCTCTAAAATTTTGGTCATGCTCTACCTAAATCTGCATTTTTGTGTATTCATTTACATCGTGTCTGCTTCCAAAAAGGATCTGAAATGGCTGCTTTAATTGGAGACCTGTGGGGTTGTAAATCCTAGAGTTTTGTGTGCCTCTTCCTTCTCTCAGAGCAGCTGGGAGGCCACCCTGTTATGGGGAGCTCTGGCCCTCATCCCAGGCTCCAGATAAGTCTAGGAGGTAGGGCTATGGTTCCAAGGTAGGGTGGTGGTGATAATTTTGGCAAAAAAAAAAAAAAAAAAAAAAGAAAAAGTAAAGTATTGACCTACTTTTCTCAGAAGAGAACATTATCACAAGAAAACCAACAGGAAGGCTTTTCAAGGCTTTTACTCAGTCTCCCAGAATTCTGTAGCTTGCTCTGCCTTTTGGGTTTTAAAATTTACTTGATGCTCTTAGGTAGAGAAGGAAAACATTGGCCCTTTTGCCGTGCTTCCTTCTCCAGCTGCCTCCTCGCAGTGCATCTGCTGACACCCAAGCCCCTGGCCCGGGGCAGCAGCCTCTGAGGACCTTTCACTCCCTGACAGGGTGGCAAGGGGTGCTGATGCCTCTCTTAGAGGGGACCCTGCCTGTGTCTCTGCTCTTTCCCGCTTGACATGGAACTCCGTCTGTTTCATTCTGACTCAGCAGTTTCTCATATGGATTGCACCCCTCTCCCTCCCTTTGCTTACTCCAACCTAGGGTTCCCAGAATAAAAATCATTATTATTGCAGCCTTCTGTGAGTCCTTCCTGAGTATCGAGGTGCTATGCTCATGGTCACCCTGAGGCAGTGGGGCTACTATAGCTGAGGCACAGAAACCAACTCCAAGGTTACCAAGAGATTGCCGAGTTGTGATTTGAACCCAGGTGGACCTGACTGAATGTTCATCTGGCTCTTCTCAGGGTTGGCTGTGCTGCCCTCCCCACCCCCATCAAGCCCTTGGTCAAGGTCTTGGCTTCCTGAGGAGGAAGAAAAAGTGCCCTGGTGCTTCTTTTAGGAGCATTTCTGTCTGTTCTTGGCCTTGGCAGATGAAAGATCCTACCCTGCTCTCGAAGGTCGGGCCATCCTGGGTGCATGGCCCCCTCCCAATACTTACTGGTTCCTTCTGTGCCTCGCCACTGCCCTGGGCAGGGGTCTGTGTATGGGTTTTGTTTTAGAGAGAAGGGAGGGTTGAGTGGCCAGGGGACTTGCCCACAGCCACACGGCTGGAGAGGAGCTGGCACACTCTTCAGGGTAGTTTCCACCACCTCACTCTGCCTTTCTCATTTCAGGCCCTCCATAAAGTCCATGGTCCTGGTTGGCAGTGAGATTCCTTTGGGGGAAGGCAAGGCCACCGGGCAGTTAAAGGGGCAGTAGCAGCAGTTCTCAGCTGTGGAGTTGGATTCCTGGGTTGGACTCAGGAGCAACTGGTGGGTGATGGGGGTACCACGGTCCAGTTCCCGTCAGAGGTGGCGTGCCCTAGCTTGACGAGGTATCTGTTTCCTATGGCTGCAGTATTGCTGTATAACAAACTACCCTAAAACTCAGCGGCTTAAACCAATCACCATTTATTAGTTCATGATTCTGTGGTTGGAAGTTTAGGCTGGGTAGAGCTGGTGGTTCTGTTCTCAGCTGGGCTCACTCATGCATCTGGGGTCGGCACCTGGGTTGGCTGGTTGGCTGGCTGGTCGGCTGGTCTAGAATGGCTCATCTCTGCTCCATGTGTCTTTCATCCTCCAGTAGCCTGGGCTTGTACATACACCTGGTATCTGGGCCATTGGATGTCTCATTGCCAAGGGAACAATCAGAAGTGTGTGTAGTCTCTTGAAGCTTAGACTGAGAAGTCAAACCATGCCGCTTCTGTCACATTCTCTTGGCCAATGCAGGTTACAGGGCTAGCCCACATTCAAGAGAAGGGGGAAACAGATTCCACTTCCTCATGGAAGGGGCTGCAAGGTCATGTTGAAAAGGGCGTGGATACAGGAAGTTTGGAGAATTATGGCTACTTTTGCAGTCTCTTACTAGTGGTGGAAGTGTCCTAGCCATTCCTGGATTTCTGTGATCTCAGCTGAAGGTCTGAACAAACTCCTGCCCTGGACACCAGGAAAGGGACTGAGATTCTAAGGATCTGTGCGTTCCTGGGGGTGCTGCCAAGAAGTGGAGCTGGGATGGGTTGGGTGCCAAGGTTTTTGGCTTGCTGCTCAGCATTCTGACATTTCTTTAAACACCTACTCTGTAGCAAGCACCATGCTAGGTGCTTTATAAACATCTTACTTTATAAACCTTACAAGAACTCTTATTACGTGCATTTTTCTTCCTCCTGCTTTACAGAGGAAGAAAACTGATGCTCAGGTAGTTGAGAAACTTGTCTGAGGTCACACAGCTTATTAGTGGTAGAGGCAGAATTTAAACCCCTGTGCTTCTTCCACTTCATCGCTCTGAGTAACTTGCCTCAGAGCTTAGAATTTAGGTGGAACTGTTAGTTTAAAACCCCTAAAAAGCAGTTAGTATCCACTGCTTAAACACCTGGAGCCTCAGTTTCCCCAAATGTAAAAAGAGGAGCTTCTGAGGCCTTTCAGGTTCCAAGGCTCCAGTTGGCAAGCATTGGCCCTAGAGAGCCGCTCCCTCTGGGAGTGAGGGGTTTGGTGTGGTCAGAGGTGGCTCTCCTGGCACCAGCTCTGCCTCTGCTCAAGTCTTGGCTATTTTTGCCTGGTAGGGGATGTGGAGCGATTCCCAGGGCTTCCTTGCGGTGCGGTGGGCACACAGTGATTGAATTTGACTCATGTAACTGAAACGTGGGTCCCAGGGGAAGTTTTGGCTTGGGGATCAAAATGCATGAAAGCAAACCTAATGGGTTTAAGGTTTTTAATCCCCAGTTGCTGTCCTCAGTCTGGCTGTAATTCCGCCCTGTGGAATCACTGCTGTGGCATTTGTGGGGAGGGAGGCAGCCTCTGAGACACAGTCAGTTCAGAGCCTTCCCCAGGGAGGCAGCTCTGGCTCACTCCTTTTCTGCCACCTGCTCTCCAGGGAATTTACCTGCAGTTTGCTCTCAGGGTGTGAGGCATAGCTTCAGAGCAGGATGGGCAGCCGGACGGGAGCCTCTGTAGCCAGCTTGACCACACAGAGGTCAACCAGGGAAGTGGCCGTGTTGGAAAAATGGAGAGCATTTAAACAGCCACAGTAGGAGGGAGTTTGGGAGACTGGAAAGAGCATGCCTTGGATATGGACGCCCTGAGTTCAAGTCTCAGCTCTGCCAGTTAACAGCGGTATGAGCCCCCATCTCTGAGTAAAATGCACACAAGAAGTTGCCTGCCAGCGTTACCTTGAGCAAGGAATCAGACAACCTGTGAGCATCACTGGTGCTGGCAGATGATGGGCCCCCATTTCCAAATAGGCATATGAACGACTCATTAAGGGAGGTAGACCTCTGGGCAACACCATGCCAGAATGTAAACCTTTTAAGACAGCAAGAAGGTGTTGGAAATTCAGCCTGATGGGGAGGTGAAAGGCCTCTTTCAGTTCCAAACCCGGTCTGTCCTTTGGCATGATGGAGCTTCTACATCAGAGTTCTAACCTCGGAGTCACCTGCAGAGCCTCACGTGGGCTTTTTCAGTCAAGGTCATAGGTGTGCGCAGCTGGCAGCAGAACGTCACTCGATGTCTGTTGGCCCCCCTTTTCCTCCTCTCTGGCTGATGTGGGGTGGGCAGAATAGGGGAGGGGGCACTGCCCTCAACTGCTGGGGTGCAGTCTGCAGCTTGGCATCTTACCCTGCTTTGTGGGCTCGGGCAGGTCCCAAGACCCTCTGGCTGCCTGCTTCTCCATCTGTAAAATGCAGATACGATTAGTGCCTCCCATAGGGCTGCAGTGAAGATTAAACGTGATTCTGCCCAGAAGGAGCCTAGCCCAGCACCTGCATGCTCCAAGTGCCGCATACATGCTGGTGGTCTTTGTGATGAGAAATCCAGGGCTCTGAGTTAATGAGAGAACTCGAAAATGTCTTTGAAGTTTGTGTGCATCTTTGGGGATGGGATAGGAGAGTTCCGCTTCTCAAGGGTCATCTGTTCATACTGCACATGATTATTTATAATCAGTGTGGGTATTTATATAGCACTTCTTAGACTATAAAGCACATGGAGAGCTTGTTAAAATGCATGTTCTGATTTAGTGGGGGCCTGCGATTCTGCATTTCCTTCAGGCTCCCAGGTGTTTTCCATGCTGCTGGTCCGAGGACCACACTTGAAGTAGCGAGCAAAGGTGAGAATCAGCCAGACGATTTATTGATGGGAGCCTGTGGGTGGGAACACACAGACCCTTTTATATGGTAACTGTACAGAGGAAAGAAACATCTTATTGTCTCATCAAGAGTGCCGGGGAAGATTTTGGGGAATGTTTGAAGTGGCTGGGATGTCTCCTTATAACTCAAAGAATGAGAAAACGCAGATGGCATCTTTTCGGTGGCTTGTCCTGAGCTCTGGGCCATTGCACTCTCTCCGTCTTGTGGGATCAGCCTGGCACATAGCCAGCTGAACTAACTTCAGAAAAGACAAGCTCATCGGCTGGCCTGCAGCAGCAGCCTTGCTGGCCGGCGGCCTAGGTAAAGAGCAGCGCCAGGCAGCAGAGGAAGCCACGATGTTCTGTAAACACAGAGATACAAGCTCCTTCTCCAGCATGCCACCCCTGTGAATGTCATGCACACGTGTGCACACACGCCCCCTTATCTCTTGCTTCATTTCCCATTATACAGGATTTGGGAAAAACCTCCTTATCTGATCAGCGGACTAAGAGTTTGAACCAGAGAGCTGTTATCAGTGCTTTATCAGCCATTGTTGTTAGAACCATTGAGTACCTTAGGCTTGGAAGGGAAAAATAATTCAGGTCCTTTCTCTGCTTCAGATTTGGTATAAATTTTGCCCCTCTCAGTCTTGGCTCTAGGCTGTAGAATCAGGACCTGGGATTTAAGGTCTCCAGGATCCCTTCCTGCTTGCATAAGATGTGAATCTGGGTCTGTAAATTGGGAGCAAGGGCACTGTCCGAAATGTCCAGGGTTCCGATGCCAGTTTGGGGGACACGCGAGAGAAACAGCCTGTAGTTTCTTGTACCCCTTCCCTTTCCTTTCTGCAGGATGAATTCTCCCCCTTGTTTGTTTCTTGTGATTTTTATAAAATGAATTGCAAGTGGCGTTTATTCACTGTGCTGATGTAAATTTGGAGTTGCTGGGAGGTTTTGGACCCAGCCCTGTCCCACAGGGATTTTTGAGTGGAGGAGCATTTTGTGTTCCCCAGCATCTACAACCTGACATGTGGAGAGGCAGTGGATGTTTCAGCAGTTTAGATATGTCAAGCTGCTAATTCTTCTCACCTGTGAAAACATGACTGGTGTTAGAGGGAGCAACCCTTGGCTCGCTCTGGTGGCTCTAAAGCGCAGCCCCAGAAGCGAGGGGGGAAATTGATCCCTTAATGTGGCTTTCTCTGTACTGGAGTTTCGTTTTGTGTGTCATCATGCATTTGACTTAGAGCAGCCACGGGCCAGCCAAACTGCTCTTGTGCGGTGACGGAGGCGGTGTGGTCTGTTTGGGAAAGCGCCATGTGCTTGCTGAGATTTCCAAAGACTGTGGGTCCAGCCCTGCTTCTACTTGGGGATGCTGCAGCTGTGGCCCACCACGGGGAGGGGAGGCCGGAGGAGTGTGAGTTGCCCAGCAGCACCTGGACGGGCAGCTTCCTAGGGTGTTATTGAAAGGCCGCTGGGCAGGTTGGGTGCCCTCACTGTTGGGGGCCTGGCTCCTCTTACATCCCAGCATGGTGTTATTTGATTCCTCACAGAATCAAATGCAGACGCTCTAAGACTGACTTGGAAAGAAATGCTCCAGTAAGGGGTGGATCTCTCTGGTTCCTTGTGTCCTCAGAGATCCTTCATGTTCTGGATGTTGAGAGATTGGGCTCAGGGGCAGTGGGATCCACATGCCTTCCTGTGAAACTGACACCGTATCTCTGAGCCAGACTAGTGTGGGTGCCCCTTGTGATATCTGCCAGCCTTGCTGAAGGCCCGTCTGAGGATCTCGGACTTCTGTTGTATGATATGTAGATACTCAGCCCCGTGCTCAGCTGGAGTGTTGGTGGGGGAGCAGCCTCATTCTGAGGCCACGGTAGGGGTGTATGAGTGAATGTCTAAGATCCAAGATGAAAGTGGCTTTCAAGAAAAGGGAGGGCAGCCTTGGCCAGCTTTCCATATCCCCAGGGAGGCTGTGTAGGGTCATTCTAACCTCTGCCAGACACCTTTTCCACAGGTACAAAATGGATAATACTTTGTTTTCCAAGGCAAGTGGGAGATGATATATTTCGTAATGTGCCCAATACCTTTACAGGGTGAATTGCATCTGTTTCCAGGCTGCTTGAGATATGGAGCAACTCAAGTTCTCACTGAGTGGGGGCTTGGGATTTTCTACTCTTTGAACATCAGTGTGGATTTCGTTTAAAGTCTTATTGTACAAGTCCTTTTCTAAATGGCTCAAAGCTCAGCACCAACTGTGCCAATTGATTGGTGGTGGTTAGGATTCTCTGCATAGCTCTTTGGTTGATTGCTCTCTGGAAACAATGCATAAAATGGTAGGTCAAAATAGTTTTCATAACGTCTGGAGGGGAACTTGCTGCCAATACCCCCATGTTCTGCCCTCACACAGGACCGAGTGTGTCTCTTCTATCTTCTTGGAGTGTCTTGCTTTTTTTCCTCCAGTGGGGAAGGGCTCTGCTGGGGTTGGCCCATCCCCAAGGCAGCTTTCCAGTTCAAGGTGAAGGATGCAGAGCTTTGTTCTTGCCCCTGCTTGTAGGCGAACTATTCCATCTCTGTCCATGTTGGGATAGAGGATGAGGTTTATGATCCCACACTGCTGCGACTTCCTTCCTGTTTCCCATAAATGCACATTTGGGTGTGGTGGGGACACAGGAGGGAAGTGGCATCTCGAGGATTCTTATTTTTTATTTATTCACTTAATTTTTTTTATTGAAATGTAACACATCCAGAAAAATGCCTGTATCATTTATACAATTTAATGAATTATCATAGATTCGTGTAAACACCACTGAAGTCGAGAAACAGAGCATCATAAGCACCTCCAGAAGCCCCCTCTCCCTAATACAACCCGCTTGCTCCTCCCCAGAGGTGACTGCTATCCTGACCTCTAACACCACAGTTAAATTTCACCTGCTTTTGAACTTCAGATAAATGGAAACAGGCAGTGAGTACATTATTGCCCTGACGTCTTTTGCTGAGTGTTATATTGTGAGATTCATCCATGGGGTTGCAGTTGGATGTTCACTGATTTTTGCTGCTGTGTAGAAAGCTGTTGTATTTCCATACCACAGTTTACTCGTCCATTCTAGCATTGATTGACCTTTGGGTTTCTTCTAGTTTTTGGCCACTAATGTTCAGCTGTGAACGTTTTTGTACATGTCTCCTGGTAGACACACACATGCATTTCTGTTAGGTATATTCCTAGAAGTGGAAGTGCTGAGTAGGCACAGGGTCAGCTTTATTAGAAACTGTCGAATAGTTTTCCAAAACAGTAACGGTTTACACTCTTACCAGCAGTGTATGAGAGTTCCAGGTGCGCCAGCACTCGGTATTTTCAGTCTTTTTGGTTTTAGCCTTTTAGTAGGTGTGAAGTGGTATCTCATTTGGATTTCTCTGATAACTATTAGAGTTGAGCACCTTTTCATGTTTACTGGCTCCTTGGTTATCTTTTTTCATCAGGTATCTGTTCGAGACTTTGGCCCATTATTCTATTGATTTGTCTGTATTTTCCTTATTGATTTATAGGAGTTCTTTTTAGATGCTGGTTAGGAACCCTTTGTTGGTTGTATATGTTCTCAACCAACCTTAAACTTTTAATGTGCCTGGAGAAAATCTAACAAGTTCACTCTAGGAGTGCCCCCATCTCTGCTCACCCACCAGCATGGTATAATGCTGGGGTATGGTTTCCCAGCGAGTGTTCAGACAGCCTACCCATGGCTGGGTGAGGACTTGACCATCGGTTGCCTCTTTCCTGGTATTGAGTTGTGACAGAATGCCCTTTCTTCTTGATGCAGGGTCCTTGTGGGTGCGCCAAAGGCAGATTCCAAGTATAGCACTTCAGTGAAGTCCCCCGGGGCTGTGTTTAAGTGCCGCATCCACACCAACCCTGACCGGAGATGCACCGAACTGGACATGGCTCGAGGTGGGTGGACATCACTGCCAAGGTGGAAACAGATTCTCACCCTCATACTTTCCTCTTTTTCTTCTCTTCCCAGAGTGGGCTGATCATTCATCCACTCTTCCATCCATCCATCTGTTCATCCATCATGTACTGAGTACCTATTACATACTAAGCACTGGGATACGCCGGTGAACAAAGATCCTGCCATCCTGGGCCTAACCAATTAGTGGGCAAAAGAGACATTAAAAGTAATAATTGAGTGTGAGAAGACCAGAGGGGAGATGGGTATTTGCTAATGTAGATTGGAGGGTCTGGGGAAGTAACATCTTCACATCATTAGAAAGATGCACAGTAGTTAGCTGGGCAGATACCTGAGGCAGAACCTCCCAAGTGGAGCAAAGCATGTACCATTTTAAAGTATAGAGCAAGGGTGGTGTCACTGGAGTGGTGAGCAGGGGAGAGTGGAAGCAGAGGCAGTTGGCAAAGGTGAGCCAGGGCTGGGTCATGTGGGGCCCAGCAGGCCAGGGTAAGGTATTGGGATTCTATTTTGTTTACAAGGGGAGACGCCATTAAAATCAATGTGAGGTTTTGTATTTTAAGTAGGGAAAGAGATGATTGAGGGATGCTTTATTTTATTTTATTTATGTATTTTTTTTGGTGAGGATGACTGGCCCTAAGCTAATATCTGTTGCCAATCTTTCTCTGTTTGCTTGAGAAAGATTGTACCTGAGCTAATATCTGTGCTAATTTTCTTCCACTTTGTACATGGGTCACCTCCATAGCATGGCTTGATGAGTGGTATGTAGGTCCATGCCTAGGATCTGAACCTGCGAACCCCAGGCCAACTGAAGCAGAGCACAAGAACTTAACCACTATGCCATTGGGCCAGACCCTGAAGGATGTTTTAAAAACCTCACTTTGGTCTAGTGGAAGATACACTGTCTTTGGAATCAGATGGATCTGTCTGGGTTCAGAGCCCAGCTCTGCCAGTTACTAGTTGGGACTTATTGGGATTGTCCCATAGTCCTGTTGGCCTCAGTTTCCTCATCTGTGAAATCAGAATTAAATTAGCTGCCTCACAAGGATTACCTTGAGAAGATTGAGATAATAGAGGTGGATACACAGAATTTTGGTTGGCACATAGTAGGTCCTAAATAAGCAGGAGTTATTTTATTGTAATCATCACTTCAAGTCCTTACTTTCTCCAGAGTTGAAGTTGAAGTTCCCATTAAGATGACTTAACTAGTTTTTTAAGGTGAAGAATTGTCATGATTTTCTTTAGCAGAGAAGGAGAGGTGTCCATGGTGTTCTCTGGTGCTACTCAAAATGACTGATTTTGAAACTGTTTGTTAACTGGTACATGACAAATTAAGGAACTTGCTTCAGAATATAAATCAATGCACTGCTTCCTTCATTGAGAAAGTCTTGCTATGAAAAAAATATTGGCTGAATTAAACAGAGTACGTAGTGACGGGGTCAATTTACCTTTTGTTTTGCAAGTTCCTTGTTTCCTCATGGGCTGGTAACAAACCTTTGAGTTATAGACTACCCTTTGAAAAGCAGCCAGCAGAACAGCGTTCCTCAGACCAAGTCTGGCTTTTCTCTTTTCCTCCAGGGAAGAATCGGGGCATGTCCTGTGGAAAGACCTGCCGGGAAGACCGGGATGATGAGTGGATGGGGGTGAGCCTGGCCCGGCAGCCCAAGGCCGATGGCCACGTGCTGGTAAGGCCTCCTGGGGGTGCCGTGGGGAGGGGGTGGCACTCTGAGAATAAATGACTTTGATCCCTTGGGAAAGCTGGATGGCACGGGGACAAGGGCGTGGCTTCGAGGTTGCCCATTCTGTTCTACTGCTTGGACAAATGACTAATCTGTTTATTTTCTTCATTTGTCAAATGTTAATAATGTCTGCCCCAGGGTGCTGAGATGTGGTTACTGAAAAATGACAAAATGTGAAAAGTGCCTTGTAAATCTCATTCATTGCTTAAGTATTTGTGTGTGTGTGTCTTTTTAAGTTGAAGTATAATTTACGTAAAATGCACAGATCTTAAGATTACAGTTTGGGTTTTGACAGTTGTATACACCTGTGTAACCACCTTGCCCCTCACCCCATCAAGATACAGAATATTTCTGTCATCCCCAAAAGTTCTCTTATGTTCCTTTCTGGTTAACTCCTCCCACCTCGAGGCAACCACTGTTATGATTTGTGTTACTGTGGGTTACTTTTGCTTTTTCTAGAACTTCATATAAAGCAAATCCTACAGTGTGTGCCCTTTTGTGTAAGCCTTCTTTCATTCAAAATAATACTTTTGAGAATAATCTGTTATGTGTAAGTTCATTCCTATTTATTCCTAGGTGATAGAATGTTTTATGAAATACATGTTATTATTAAGTGGACATTTATTTGGCTCCCAAAGTGCATGTGATATATGCTGATCCATTAGGTGCTTTGAGGGAGATGCGAAGAAAAGGAAGTCTTTGCCCTTGAGACTTGCAATACCTTAGAGCTGCCCTGTGCGTTAAGGTAGCTGCCAGCCACATGTAGTTATGACATTTAAATTTATCTAAATTAAAAATTTAGTTCTTCAGTCACACTAGCCGCGTTGAAAGTAATCAATAGCTGCATATGGCTACTGGCTACTGTATTGGACAGCACAGAGAGAAAGCATTCCATCATAGCAGAAAATTTTATTGGACTCAACAAAAAAGAGATTTCTAACTGCTTCCGAGGTTTTTGTCCATTTTTCTTTTACACTTTTCTATTGAGATAGAACACTAAAGTACTTAATGTGCACAACTTTAATTGAAGAGCTGATGAATTTTTTCATGAGCATTCACTCATGCGTCCCCATTGCTAATACCCCAGAATGTTCCCTTTGTCCCTTCCCTGTTAGTACCCCTCCCCGCTGTGATAACCCATATTCTGACTTCATAGGCCTTTTCTTGCTATTGGCTTTTCTTGGAAGCTGCATGAAGATTTTTGTTACAAAAGCATTAGAAGGGAAAATAATGCTCACTGCTATTTACTTAGGACATCCTTTGGGCCACATGCTGTAAAGCCAAGGGTTTTACATATATTTTATCCCAGGGTTTTCCTTAAGGATCTAGGCAAAATGTTTCCATCCTGTCTCTGAGGGGCCTACTTTTGTGTTAAACTTCTCCATGGCAGAAGCTGTTCTCTGAATTCCGCCTTCCTTTGCAGCACAAATGAAACATCTGCCCCTGGTCAGGCCCCTTTGGGGAGGGAGGAAGCAGCTGGATGCTGTCGCCAGCTTTGTGGGGCCTCCCTACTGGAAACCGCTGTAGGTCGTGTTGAGGGCCCCCCATCCCCGCTGTTTGCCTTGGTGTCCAGTCCTTTAATCACTGTCAATGGGCTGCCCCTGGACCCTCTCCAAGCCTCTACATTCCTCCAGACATAGTGGCCTGACCCTGACTGGATGACTTGGCTGGCCCCAGGGGGCCCAGAATGCTTGTCTGCCATGCTATGGAAAGGAAGGGACAAAACTGATCCATCTGTGAATCAGGCGGCCTGAGTCAAGATTCAGAGTTGAGGAGGCCGTGGCCTTGAAGGCTCCCAAGGGCGTCTTGCCTAGATCCAGAGGTCGCGCCAGTGAAAATAGTTCCTCTCCCCATGGGAGGATAACCTCTGTGGCTGAGAGCTAGCTTCCAGAGCGTTCTGTGTTACTACAAATCAGTCTCAGGAAGGGGCCCTCTCTGGGGACGTGAGCAGCAATGAGGATCATGGGCACAATTGAGCAAAGGGAGCTGAGAAGGCAGAGCTGGAGCGTTTGTGTTCACGGTGCTGAGATAATCCCATTCTAATTCACTGCGTGCAGAGCTGTTTCTCTCGTTTTACACCATGCATCATCCATTCAGAAGCCCACTCTGGGTGCTGGAGAAAGAGAGGGCGTCCAGCAGCATCTGCTTTCCTCGTGGCTGCTTTTTCTTTTTTTTCTATTGTGGTCAGAAACACGTAACATAAAATTTAGCGTCTTATCTGTTAAGTGTACGGTATAGTGGTGTTAACTACATGTTTGTTGTTGTGTAACAGATCTCTAGAACTTTTTCATCTTGCATAACTGAAACGCCGCATCTATTGAACGACAACTCCCCCATCCCTCTCCCCCCAGCCCCTGGCGACTTTCTTTTCCAAGGAGTTTGACTACTTTAGATACTGCGTGATTCCATTTATATGAGATAGTTGTCTTTTTATGACTGGCTTATTTCACTTGGCATAATGTCCTCAAGATTCATCCATGTTGTAACGTATGACAGGATTTCCTTATTTTAAGGCTGAATAACGTTTCATTGTATATACCACATTTTCTTTATCCATTCATCCATTGATGGATATTTGGGTTGCTTCCAACTCTGGGCTATTGTGAATAATGCTGCTGTGAACATGGGTGTGTGAATATCTCTTCGAGATCCTGTTTTTGTTTCTTTTGTATATATACCCAGAAGTGGGAATGCTAAGTCCTATGGCAATTTTATTTTTAATTTTTTGAGGAACTTCCATGCTGTTTTCCACAGTGGCTGTACCATTTTATGTTCCTACCAACAGCGTACAATGGGAGGGTTCCAGCTTCTCCACATCATCACCGACACTTTTTTTTTTCTTATGGTAGGCCTCCTAATAGATGTGAGGTGGTATCTCTTTGTGGTTTTGATTTGCATTTCCCTAATGACTAGTGATGTTGAGCATCTTTTCATGTGCCTGTTGGCCATTTGTATATTTTCTTTGGAGAATGTCTGTTCAAGTCTTTGCTGATTTTTAAATTGGATTGTTTTCCATCGCTGAGTTGTCCTCATTGCTTTTTGCTTTTTCACATGTGCCATCTTCTTAGGAAAGCCTTGTCCTACGGGACGTGCCCTCTGTCCTCCCCAGTTTAAACTCTGCCTGCTCCATGAAGCCTGTCATTGGTGACAGTGCCGTTTGGAATCAGCTTAGCATCTTTTGTGTCATTAGGAACTCAGCATTATGTTGTTACCTTAAATGGATAACTTATTTTATGTATGTCTTTTTGTTATGGAAGCCACTTGGGGACAGAGACAAAATCTTCTATGCTTTTTACTCTCAGTGCCTGGAGAAGATCTAGAGAGTGGTGTTTAAAAGTACGTTTGAATAATATGAGTGTCAATGTTAAAACAATTAAAAGCCAAATCAGTTGCCAACTCTTCTTGGTTGCTGATTCTAAGTGGTTGATGGAAGCATGAGGCAAAATGCTGTGACAGGTGACAACAAGGTACAAGGAGTGGTGACCTAGTCCATACTTACGTTTTGGAGGGTGCATATCTATTTGCTTTTTCTTTAATGTCTCAAATCTACCTGTCAAAACTTTCTGGGAGACAAGTATTTATTTTAAAATTAAAAAAGAAGGTTTATGTTGTTCAAACATGTTTTGAGACTTTGGAGGTGCCTGGGGGTGTGGGCATGAGACCTGTATCTCCACGGAGCATAACATTGGATTCCTGTGTTGTATTTGAAGACAGAGAGATGGAGTGGCTTTTTTGAAAATGGCATTTGGTGCTGATTTCAAATAAAGAACAGATGGAGAATTTGAAAGCTGTGACAGGGAGTCAGCTGTCTCAATGACAAGTGGCATTTTCTGCACCATGGATCCATCTAGTAACCAGCTCTGGCAAGATTTAGGATGTTGGGCTGGCCTGGCAGGCTGACCTTGGCTTAGTACCTGCTGGTCTCTGCTCACAGGCATTGTGGTACCTTCTGGTTTTTCCCAGGGAACAAATGATGCCAGGTGTAAACACAGAATCAGGATTAGAGGCAAGCCCCTTCCCTTCCCACTCTCTCACCTTATTCTCCTAGTATGCAGGTGAAAGTTTAAGAAACGGGGGAAAAATCACTTCTCTCACTAACCACCCACAAAACCCAGAATAGGCACTGACTCTTCTCTTGGACCTGGGAGTGCAACTCACAGTGTTCAAGTCTGATGTTTCTGCTTTTCATTAGTCTCCAAGGCTCAGACAAAAAATAATTTAAGCATGCAGATTATTTCTGGGTGAAAGCGGTGTTCTCCAGCTCTCTCTGCTGTTTCATTTCCAAACATCAGGGAAGTCCCTTTCTATTCACTACTTCTCATCTGTCCACTTTTTTCAAAGCCACAGGATACATTTTGGCATTTACTTCCATTGCTCTGTTTCCTGACTTTTTTTTCTCACTTAACTTTTTATTGAGCTATAACACGTATACAGGAAAGTGCATAAATAATCTGCGTACACCTTGATGACTTTTCATTTGGTGAACATTCTCAGAATGACTTCCAGCTCCCCAGGGCCCCTTCCCTGTGCCTCCCAGGCCACTGCCTCCTCTCTTGGTGGAGGAGCTTCTTGGGGGCAGGACTCTGTGGCATCAAGGCCTTGATCCCCGTCACCGACTCTTCTCAGCAGCAGGGGCCTGACCCTTACTGTGTGGAGTGGGCCTGAGGGATGGGAAGAGCTCTGGCCTTCTGAGTCTGGCGAATGCATGTATAAGAGGGTGGGGGTGTGGACTTACTGCCTTTGTGGCTGAGCCATCCAGAGAGGCCCATCTCCCGCTACCCCCAGGAAGGCCATGCCATTTCCATACAACCAAAAAGGCCTTTGAAATAAATTGCTCATTTTCTTCTTTTTTATTCTTTTGGGAGGAAAAACAATCCTTATAACATGAAATATGTCAGACTAAGGTTTGGGGTGGTCCTGGACCCCCTTCCCCCTTTGTTATGATTATTTGGAACCTGAGTTTGAGCAAGTCTTGCTGTTTGCAGATTGCTCTCCTCTTCCTGTTTGTCTTCCCCGCTCTGGCCCCTGCCTCCCTCCCAGCAGAACTCATTTGGAGAGATTGATGGACTTATTAATGCTTTGGAGACAGTCCCTAGGAATTTTTTTTAATGTAGGATCCAGATTGACGTGTGTGTATATATAATGATTATCAGGGCTAAACAGTCTTTTCTTTCTATAATTTATATTCAGAGACTCTTCTCCTTGTTTTCCTACAGGCATACTGCCTTTGACACTTTGATCTCTGACCTCACAGGATGCCTTAATTTTAGTTTACTGTGAAATGCAATGTTTGGCTCTTCTAGGAATTCTTCAAGATTACTCCTTAAATGGTTTATGGAGCTTAAAAAAACGAGGAGACAATAAACTAGACATTAAATGCAGAAAGTCCTTCCTTATAAGAGTCAGTGTGCCCCATGATAAACATCCGCCTCTTTACGATCCCTTCAACCAGAAATACAATAAAGCATGGAAAGCCCTAGAAGCCAAGGGCTTTGCTGAATCTGTAAACTAAAATACAGCTAATTTATTAGCTAATTAGATAAGTGATTCAAGTTTGTAAGCCATGAGAATTGAGTCAAAAATTTAAAAAAAAATTACTTAGCAGAATGGAGTGATTATTTGCTTAATACATTTTTATAGCTCCTTGCTGAGTGTCATTTCAGTCTATTCAGAAATGTGCTATGAGCACAAAACAGTACCAAGTGGAGAGGAATGAGGTGGTTTGCAGTGTAAGGAATAACAAGAGATCGTTTTATGTGGTTTAGCATCACAGGACAAGAGGCAGTGTGGGCAAGCTCAGAGTTCCAGTCGTTCTGAGTGTGTCCTCTTTTTCCTTTGGTCAGAGTGGCCTTGTCAAGGGTCCTCCGGGCAATTGGCTTGAAGGGGTGAAGACCAGAGGCTGGCAGGCAGTGATTTTATGACAGAATGACCTCAGGGATAACCAGGCCCCAATGGCGCCTCTCTCACTTGGTGACCTTGCCATTGCATTCGACCCCAGAGTGGTTGTTTCAGGGGCCCTGAGACCTGTGGGGAGGCTCTAAGGACAATAGCTACCAGACCTGCCTTCAAGGAGTGGGTTTTGATGGCTTCTCAGGGAAGAATTGGGAGTTTTAAGATGGAAAATACTGTCTAGTGAGACAAGGAAGACTCTGAAACTGGATTCCAGTCCTGTTTGTAGCCCTTACTAGCTCTGCGACTTAGGCAAAGCTCTCTCTGATCCTCAGGGTTCCCATGTGGAAGACGAGAATTCTAAAGACATCTCTGCCCCACCTTCCAGGGTTGCAGAAGTCAAATGTGGACCATATAAATGCAGGATGTTACAGCCTGTAGTGTGTTTGAAGGAAACAAACCAAGAAGTTAAACTCTGATTATTTTAAAATGCAGTATTTTAAGAAAATACATCTGTTGGCCAGAGTGAAGTGAACTGATAACAGACGCCAGTGGCGAATGCCCATGAGAAGTGGGCTGGCAGAGTGCACACCCTCAGGGGAAGCAGGTCAGCTCCTATTCAGCCTTGGGGGTGTCCCGACGTGCGGAGACGCGTGTGTAACTGGAGTGGGAGGTTATGTCCCAGCGCGAGGCTGGGGGTGTGCTGTGGTGGGTGGGGAAGGATGCTCCTGGTCTAGCGTCTCTCTGTGAGAACTGCTCTCCCTTGTAGTGTCTCCTTGAAGGTTTGACCCTAATGCTGAGAGGCTGCTCTTGAGAGCTGACCAAAGGCTCTGTCTGTCCCTGATGGCCTCATCTCCTCACACATGCCAACCTCTCACCCACCTCAGAGCCCTCTGCCCTGAACCTTAGATCCCCTCCCGCTGCTCCCTCAATTTTCTTCAGGTCTCTTCTTAGATGTCACCTCCTCAGAGAGGCCTTCCCTGACCAGCCCATCAAAACCAGCCACTTCCTTGCATGAGGGAACTTCCTGGTGAGACGGAAATGTTCTCTATCTTGCTAAGGGTATGGTTACATGAGCATACATGTTTGTCTAAGCTCATTAAATGGTACACTTGAGATTTGTGCATTTTGTTGTATGTAAATTTACTTAAAGAGCCATCAACAAACATTTACTTTTGTTAATGATATGCATGCTGAAGTGTTTCTGTAGGTAAAAAAGGGTCCAATATCAGCAGTTTCATATGGTTCAACCTAGTACTTTGCCCTGAACGAGCTCTGGACAGGAGCTCCCCAAAGTGTGCTCTGCAGATTGGCAGCCCCAGGGCCACCTGGGAGCTTGTTAGGGGTGCAGATTCTCGGGCTGGCTCCAGACCTGCTGAGCCAGAATCTCTGAGGTGGGGCCCGGCAGTCTGTGTTTTTGTAAGGCTTCCAGGTGATTCTGATGGATCTCAGGTTTGGTGGAGGCTGACTGCTGATCTAGTGGGTGAGTAGGTGGGCCTTGTGAATGGCAGGGTCTATTGCGTTGGGCAGAGGAGGCGCCTCTTGTCTCCTTGGCGTTTCCTCAACATGTTCCTTCCGAAGACTCGAGTCTGGTTCCCTACCAGATGGACCCATGGGAATGGCGTGACTGTTCACTGCTGTGTGCGCAGAGCCTGGCAAAGAGTAGGTGCTCAATAAACATGTGACGAGTGACTGCACAGGTGGGGCGTGCACAGAAGACCCAACCTGGCCTGAGGGCCCCAAGGTGGGCGTTGGGTGGTGGTCTTATTCTTCTCTTGGTTTGCTTTTCCCTCCTTTCCTGCTCTCCCCACATCTGGTGATTCCCTGGGGTCTGTCAGCTCTACCTCCAGCATGCATCCTGAAGCCATTCCCTTCTCTCATCCCCACTGCCCCTCTCCTGGTCCAGGCCAGCATCCTCTCTCACCTGGATGTTCACCTCCACTATTGCCCACCTACAGTCTCCACACAGCAGCTGAGTTATTTTTCCAAACTGTAAATCAGATCACGCTACTCACCCGTGTAAGACTCTCCATCAGCTTCCCATTACACATCCATGAAATAAGGCATCTCCAAGGTCTGCTAGGCTCCCCGTGGCCTGGCCCCTCTTGGACCTCATCTCCCTCCCATCACAGTCTCTCCAGACCAGTCCCACCAGCCTCCTTTCTTTCTGTTGAACCTCCTAGCCTTTCTCACCTGTTACCTTTGCATCTGATATTCCCTCCTTCTGGAACACCCTTCCCTGTATGCTTGGTGTGATTGGGTCTTTCCCACACTTTTAGGCCTTCCCACTCCCAGATTCTCCATCCCATAACCATGGTCTTTCCTTCCCAGTGCTCAGCACTTGCTCGATCCACATTTGTTTATATATTATTGTCTGTCTCCTCCCAGTAGCCTCTCAGGGCCTTGTTCTTGTTCACGCAGTTTGCTGATGCCCAGAACAGCGCCTGGTCGAAGATGTGGCTGGGTGGGAGAGAAGATGGCTTCCCGGCCCCTCTGCTGCTCTCTCCTTCCACAGAACCACCTGGCCCTGCTGGGGTCTGCTTTGCGACCTCCTGGGGCTGACTATCCTGCTCTGAACCCTTCTCTGTCCTTTAGGCCTGTGCCCACCGCTGGAAGAACATCTACTATGAAACAGACCACATCCTGCCCCACGGCTTCTGTTACATCATCCCGTCCAACCTCCAGGGCAAAGGCAGGATGCTGATCCCTTGCTATGAAGGTGAGCACTGATTGATTCTTCCTCACCCCTCTCCTGCCCTAAACAACCGCAGATCCATCTCCATACCACATCCGAACATTTCCCCCAGTTTTCCAAACTCTAACAGGAGGGTAGCACTATGTCTCCAGACGGCCTTTTGGTACCCGAGGCTCTGTCCAGGTAATGAGGAGGGTGGAAAGTGGCAGTGGTTCCAGGCCCTGCCCAGCCTTGCCCATCTCAGCCACAGTGTCCATGTTGCTTCCCAAGCTTTATGAAGTCTCAGAGACCAAAATTCACGAAGCCTCAGCCAATCAGTCAAATAGAACTCTTGGCTTCCTGGCACTGCCAGATGCTGTGTGGCCTTGGGAAACTTATTTTCTCTCTCTGGACCTCACTTTCCTCATTGGAAAATTCAGAGGTTGGCTCAGATGGTCTCTACAGTCCTGTGCGGTTCCCAGGTGGTCATAAGGCTCCCAGGACAGCTCCTGGCCACACCCATGAACAAATGTCCTGAAGAAGGGAGCAGAGATGACCCAGGATTCAGTCATTTCATAACATCCGAAGTCTAACTTTCCTTCTTGTCTGGTCCATGCACCCTCAGCACAGTTTTAAGAGATCCTTCCTGAGGGACACTGGGGGTTTTGGAAGGAAAATGTGTTTTCTTAGACTCCCTGCTTAGAACCTTCGAAAATGTGGGCACTGGGGGCCAGTCAGCCCGTCATCATTTAGCTTAGTCGAATTTGAGCTTTAAGGATTCAGTGTCATTTTCTTCAGTTTTATGGCTTGTTCTCTCAGATTTTCTTAGTCTAATTCCAAGTGAGCTAGAATTTGTTTCCTCTCTAAGTGCTGGGCTGTTCATATTTTAATTCTCCCCCTAATTTATTTTTTGGACAGAAGTCTCCACTAGCCTGTGTCCACATTTCCTTTGGGCCTCCTTGGGTTTTCCCAGGTTTTAAATTTTGTGGCCACCAAAGAGGGCTCTGAGACATGCTGTGTAGACACATGCATTTTTCTGTCTCAGAGAGGACCCTCCAGAGCTCAGGTGGCCTGGGCCATGCAGGGCCATGGACCTGGTCCCTGTGTGAGGTGAGCCTTTTTTCTCAGTGTCAGCATTTGGTCGGCTCTGGCTGAGTCATGTCTGGGAACTGACCTCTGGCCCTGCTTATCTTTGTATTGCCTCAGTGAGGATGAAAACTTTCATCTGAAAATTTCCTCAGTCAAGAGGGAGGAATAGGCAGTATAAATAGATGAATAATGGGCCAATACTGTGTTCTGCCTCCACCAGCTTATTCCTCACTTTTTCCCCCAAGAAGAAAAGGGAAAAGCCCCTGGAGCAGTTCTTTGGGTAGCTCCTCAGGCTGGGGAAAGGTGAGGGAATAAATAGGAGCGATGGGGGCAGTGAGTATCGAACCCAAACTACTGATGCAATAGGATCTTGGTTTTCCCAGAAGTCGTGTTGTGAAATAGGGACCTGTTGCTGTCCCCGATGATTCCTCTGTGTACCACCATAAACATGAGAAAGCAGGACAACCCTGGGATGAGGTTGCTAGGGTCAGATGGCCATGTGTACCTATAGCCACCATGGCTCACGCCTTTAATGATTATTAAGCAGTTGTGGGATCAGCGGTAGGCCGGTGTTGGTCTGGGGACTTTACACATTCTCACATTTAATCTTCAAAAACCCCTGAAAAACAGATATTTTTCCTTCACTAGGGTTTGAATATGGGTAGTTTATTTTGGAAGTTATTTCAGAAGACACCAGAAGTTCTTCCAGATGTAGAGGAGTGGGGAGTGAGCAAGGGAAGGGAAGGCAGACCTCAGGGATGTGTTACCACAAGTTACCGCTGTGGGCACTTGGGATGCAGTCCCTGGGGAGCTCTGGGTCCAGCATAGAACCATCTCCAAATTATCCCGCCTCAGAGGTGAGAGGGCTGGTGTCTTATCCACTTGGCCCATCCTACCGTGTGTGTGGGCAGGGAAAGCCCCCTGGCAGAGACACGGGTGCTGGCAGCTGGTAGTTGGGCCACGTCATAGAAATGGTAAGGGCTGGGTGGATGTGGGTGGGGCCTGGATAAGGCGGACTTCTGTGTGGCCATTCTCTGTAACAGATGAGGAAACTGGGACTCAGAGTTTAAGTAAATTGCCACAGGTCACTCAAACAGTGAATAGTAGAGCTGGGTTTTTCATTTTGCATCTACCTGACCTCAGTAAACCATTTTATGCTGCAGTGGTTAGTGGCAATTTCTGTTTACTTGTGTTTTGGAGTTTCCAGTTTAAATGAGAAATAAGCACTAGTCAGCAATGCTCACAAAGCAAGAGAGGCTGACTGTTTGAACTATCCCAAGGGTATAATCGTGAGGTGAGGGAAACATGAACATTTGGGGTGTTGATGTTCTCAAAACCAGGCCCTGCCTGCCTCCCCTTCTTTGCTGGCGGCTCTGGCATGACCCCCAGCAGGCATGTGGAAGCTTGCGTGAGCCAAGGAGAGCAGGAGTAGGGCCAGGTGACAGGCTGGGTTCAGGTCTGCTGCACGTGTCCGTCATTCACAGTAGAGTGTGAGCTCTGAGCCTAGGCCTTAAGAGGCGTTGTGTGTTTCTTCCTAGCCCTCTGGGCACTTCAGACCATCGCCACAGAACATGCCCCTTGTAGCTCACTGGTCCCAGGAAAGAGATGTGTGGAACAGACCTGAACTGAATTTGTAGCCAAAGCCCAACTAGATCAGCCAAACCCCTGCTGATCTGTGAATGTGTGAGTGAGAAATGAACGCTTGCTGTTTGCCATGGAGGTTTCATGGTGGTTATGCAGTAATAGCTGACTGACGTGGGGCTCAACTCAGGAACCCAAATTCCCTTCACACAGCAGTGGCTGTGGGGTCAGTTCAGCCCTCCAGGATCACTCTTTTGATTGTTTCTTGACTTAATGATGGCCAAATGGACCCAGCAAAGAAATTAGCAAAGTGGTTGTGCCCCCATGCAATCCTCCTTCCCCACCCCCCACTTCCATATCCTAACTCATTCACTGGCCCAAGGAGGAGTAAGGGGTGGGACTGGGGTGGGGAGTGTTGGGGTATAAGAGCAGCTCCTTAGCACAATGGAGGACTGAACAGAACGTTTCTATGGTTCTTGGTCCTGTAAGAGGTGAGGGGTCTCAGACGCTCAGATTTCTCTTGAAGGCTGGGTGGGGGTACAGGCCACAGTTAGGGCCTTTGCCTGTGCTCTGTTGCCTTAGAGATCTCCACTTCCCTGTTTTGTGGCCTAAACTAAGTCTTCTTTGGCTCTTAAGGCAACAATTATTTTCTCTTAATGTGGAAAAAGTTGTTGACACAGCTCTCTGTTTCGAGTTGGGGATCATGTATGGTTAAGTATAAGGGGTGTATCTTCGAGTTTGACAGGACCTTTCACGTCTCATCTAGGCCAGCCTGTCTTGACTGGGTTCTAGAGATGTGTGGCTTGCTCAAGGCCGGGTTTTTCTTTCCATTCTGTTATTCTTATGCCACACAGTGGAGTGGCATACGGTGGCTGAGAGCACAGACGCTGGACCCAGGCTACCAGAGTTCAAGTTCTGGCTCTGCCACTTGTTAATCGTGTGACTTCAGATGAGTTATTTAACTTCTCTGTGCCTAACCTACCTCAAAGGACTGAGAAGAGGATTGAGTTAGTACTTGTAAGTTCTTAGAACAGTGCCTGACGTGTATATGTTGATATACTATATGCTAAACATATATGCTAATACACCATATTATGTGCTGATGTACTATATGCTGAGCACGTGTTTGTTAATCACCATGAGGTGAGTAATTTGTCTACCAAGAATAGAGTCCACTTAATTAAGTACCTGTTACATACTCTGCTAAGTGCCTGGTAGATAAAACCCAAGTGACACAGTCCCAGCTGTCAAGAAGTTCCCCATCTACCAGAGGAAAACATAGAGGGAACGTGGTGTTTCAAAAGTGGGAGAGCTCTGTGGGGGGAAGTCCATGCCAGTGTGTACTGCTGGGTACCTCTTTCCAAGGGCTCAAGCTGCATCCAAGTTCAAGGTGGCATTAAGGCAGGATTATTTCATTTTACAACTGCAAAAACTGAGACCCACTTAGAGTCTCAGCCAGTTGGGGCCCATGGAGGAAAGGTGGAAATCTACTGTTGCTCATGGTGGTAGGTGCAGGGTTGGGGAGGAAGGGGTACAGCTGCCTCTGGGCGCACGTCCTCTGGAATAATGGAAAGACCACGGGAGAAGGTGTGGGAGGCTTGGCCGAGACCACTCTTTCATCCTCCTGCCTCTGTGGCTTCAGGCCGGTGGCTGGCTGGACCCTCAGTGGGAACGGACCCTCTACTGCCTCCATTGCATTGACCTCTCAGGGTGGTTGTGAGGGGCTCATGAGAAAACTCAGGTGCAAGTGCTCAGAATGACCACACATTGTTCTATCATTGTGGCCTTATTGTGGGTCTCTGTGAGGGTCAGCTGTGCTCTCAGAATGTTGGAAGGTTAGTTTGAGGAAAGACTCTAGGTGTGTGGGCACCTGTCCAAAATGTCTCAAACTTTTTTTTTTTTTAAGATTGGCAACTGTTGCCAATCTTTTTTTTCCTGCTTTTTTCTCCCCAAATCCCCCCAGTATATAGTTGTATATCTTTTTAGTTGTGGATCCTTCTAGTTGTGGCACGTAGGACGCCACCTCACTGCGGCCTGATGAGCGGTGCCATGTCCACGCCCAGGATCCGAACCAGCGAAACCCTGGGCTGCTGAAGCGGAGCTCGCAGACTTAACCACCTGGCCATGGGGCCGGCCCCTCAAACTTCTGAGTTCTTAAAAAATTGGTCTTTGGTTTGGCACAAGGTCATTTTTCTCATGACTTTTCAGGTGCTTCCTGTTTCTGGTTGGGTGGGAAATGCAGTCAGAATATCCTGTTTGGAACCAGGAAATATAGAGGGAATGGGAAACAAAAATGAATTTAGGACACAAAGTAAAATAAACTAATGGCGCATACCCTTAAGTGAAATCCTTTAGTTTATATATGATAGGAGAACAGCATCATTACTAGTGTATGTTGTTTGGTTTTGTCAGAACGTGTGAGAAAATGAGAGGTTCAGTGGGACAGCATATGAGGAAAACTTTTTAAATTAAAGAGCAGGCACTATAAAACCTTAGTTTCTATTAACCAAGTCATGATATTTTAGGAGTCCCAGAAGTTAAGTTAGCGCATTGATAAAATCAAGCACAGAGATTTCTTTCATCCTTTGCCCTTGAGCCCACTGAGACAAGAAGCCGCAGCTTGGCCAGAGTGAAGCTGGAAACAAGTCATCTTTTTATTGTGACAGAAAAACCTCATTAATAAGGAATAATTTGGGAGAAACTCAGCTAAATTAACAAAAAGTGTTCCAGATAAAACACTGATAAAGAGATGCAATTAGGGTCCCAATTGTGTATTGGACCTAATTTCAGAATCTGGCTTCACCACTCACTTATTCTTATGATTGAACCCATAGCTCCTGCTTTCTGACTGGGTGACTTTGGTCAAACCCTTTGAGCCTCAGAGCCCTTGTCTATAAAATGAGGTGATGAATCCCTACTTACGAGGTAATTGAGGTATGAAATGTGTCGAACACAGTTCCCAGCTCAGAGTCAACACTCAATAAACGTGAATTTTCTAATTGACTTTTAAGTACTCTGATAGTATTCTTAAACCTTCTCAGAAGGTCTCTCTCAGATCTTGCTGTAATGAACAGATAGTGGAGGATAGAAAGCTGGGTATTATTAAAATGATTTTCAGACTCCTTGAAAAGATTATAATTTCTTAAATACCTTTGAAGATCATATTTGCACAATTTACTTGCTTGATAAGCTCTCTTCTCCCCTTTTTTGTAGACTAAAGTTTAATTCATGCCATGTTTAAATGTTCTCAAGTTTGGAATTGTTGGGGTCTGAGTTTATCAAATTTTACTGCGCTTTAAAATCGTCCCATTGATTCCAAAGATTTCTGTACCACTTTCTTTATTATCAGGGGGTGGCTGGCCCTTTATTCCTAATTGTGTTTGCCTCTCTCAAGACAGTGATCATTTCTAGAGAAGGAAATAGATCACTCATTCAGTTGTGAAGGGTTTTTTCTCCCCTATTGCTGAGGGCTCTTGCTCCGCAAGGGATCAAAATCAATCAAGAGTCATTTACAAATGAAAAGCAATTGAGGTTGTTTTGTTTTGTTGTGTTTTTGTTTTGTTTTGGAGAGAACCATAAAAGGCTAAGTTGATCCATTTAAACATTTAAGCATAAGCCCTAAAAATTTTTATTAAATAAAGAACTCTCCATTTACATAGGATTTTATGGTTTCCAAAGAGCTTTCATAAACATTATCTCATTTAAGTAAATACAACAAATTTTAAAAAAGCAAATGCAGTTCAGTATTATGGCCAGTTAAGGCGGAGAGGGACCCTGAGGAGGAGAGAGGGAGGGTGCTGAGGAGACAGTCAGGGCCAGAGGAGGAAGGCCAGGTCTCTGGCAGTGCCTCTCAGGGAGCCCTGCCATGCTTTCCCTTTGGTGTCGAGAATTTTTATCTTGGGCACAAATAATATTCTATATCCCAAACGTGTTTCCATACATTGTATGGAATTATTGATTGCTTAAACTGCATCTTCTAATATCTTCCTTATGACTGTCCAAATTTTATGAATCACCTCTTCTAAAGTTGCATATCTGCGTGATGGATGTCTTGAGTTTTGTTCCTGTCAGAGAAACTAACATTCAGATTCACTTAACACTTACCGAGCACCTACTGGGAGCCAAGTGTTGTCCTTGGTACTTAACATTGATGATCTTGCTGAGTAACCACATTATTTTGGGGTAAGTATTCTTATCTCCATTGTGCAGATGAGAAGACTGAACCTCAGGGAGGTCGGTGAAGATCAGAAGCTTATTAAGCAGAGGAAGGGTTGCTGGCTTTTCAGTTCAGAGTAGATTTCTTTGTACTACCTGTTCTGTTGAGATGTTGGTTTTCTGTGTGATTACTGGGATGCTGTAGCCCATCACAGAGAAAAATCCCCTGTTTTTTTATGTCATAATTTTATTTTATAAGTTTTTAGGATGCTACGCTGTAGACTTTTCAAGCTATGTTGCAGTTTTGCAGTTGTAGACACAAAATAGAGGTACGTCCCAGCAGGTGTAGGGGGCAGACGGGGGCCCCTTAGCCTTATAAAAGTTTCAGGGGGACCGATCTGCTCTATGTCTTGGATCTTTCCTTACTCTAAGTATTTGGTTTTAATGTCTAAACAGTGATTTGACTGTCAATGTTTTAGTGATTATTATTTTGTAAGTCCATAGCTTTGGTCACATAGTGAATTCTCAGTTCTGAGCTGGGGTTCTCACTGAAATGTGACTATCCCATGTTCAGGGTCCCTTCTTTTGGAGGGACAAGAGATAATGCAATGTACAGTGTCTTGGTCATTTAGGGCTGCATAACAAAAATACCATAGACTGGGGTCACGTAACATTTTTTCTCATTGTTCTGAAGGCTGGGAAGTCCAAGATCAAGGCCCTGGCTGATTTGGAGTCCAGTGAGGACCCTTCATGGTTCATAGATGGCAGGCTTCTTGCTGTGTCCTCAGATGGCAGAAAGCAGGGAGAAGCAAGCTCTCTCAGGACTTTTAAGGGCACTAATCTCATTCGTGGGGGCTCTGCCCTCCGGATCTCGTCTCATCGTCATTGCCTCCCAAGGCCCCATCTCCTAATACTTTCACATTGGGGAGCATGGTTTCAACATATGGATTTTGGGGAGACACAAGCATAGTCCATAACACACAGTAAGTGGAATATATCTATACTGTTAGCTTCCTGTGAAGTTGCTTCTGCCTCTGAAGTAGGGAGTTGGAAAAATGTGTTACTGGATTCTGGGTAGAAGAAACTATTTAAAGATTGCAAAACATTAAAAAATTTTATTGTGAAAAATACATAAAATTTACCATTTTAACTATTTTTAAGTGTACAGTTTTGTAGTATTATGTACATTCACACCCTCGTGCAGCCACCACCACCAATCTCCAGAACTTTGTCATCATCCCAAACTAAAACTCGGTACCCATTAAACAGAAACTCCCCTTCCCCTCTTCTTCCTGGCAACTACCGTTCTACTTTGCCTCAATCAATTTGGCTACTCTAGGTGCCTCATGTAAGTGGAATCATCCAGTGTTTGTCTTTTTGTGTCTGGCTTATTTCACTTAACATGATGTCCTCAAGGTTCACCCATGTTGTGGCATGTGTCAGAATTTCCTTCCTTTTTAAGGCTGAATAATATTCCATTATATGAAATGCCACATTTTGTTTATCCATTCGTCCTTCAATGGAAAACATTTTTTTTAAATGATAAGAATGTCATCACTGGAAATGTGCTCTGTGAAGCATGGTGGTGTGGCAGAAGCAGATTGGAAATCAGGATCCTGGCTCTTTAGTCCCAACTTAGACTAATTAGCTGTGTGGCTTTAAATAAAACTGCTCTCTCTCAGCAATAGTGTCTTCATCTGTGAAATGAACGGATGGGGTTAGAATTATAGATATTATCTAAAGATCTTTTCCCCTCTTAAAGCCTCTTTCTCTCACTTAATTGTAAGTTTTGGCTTTATACAATTTGCATTTAATGTTGACCATAGCTTAATTATCAATTATTTTGATAAAATGTTCTCTCTCTCTAACCTAGCTATTTAGATCATTTACTTTTTTTTTCCCCATTAGACTGTGGTGCCTTGTAACTGAGGGTAGTTTTGTTCTCTCTTCAGTTTTGTATGTTTAAATGCTCTTTTTATTACTAGAGATTTATCTGCTCGAATTCCCTGTCCCCTAAATTAATTTTCAGTTATTTAGTATTCACTCAGAAATTGAGCGAAAATTCAAAAATAATTTAAGACTGGAAAGGTATTTTTTTCTCTATTTTATTTCATGGCCAAGCTAAGGAACTATGGAAAAACAATTTTAAAATTGATATGTTAAAAAGACTAGCTTTGAAAGATGAAGCTTTCTCAAATGGGTTATTGAAAGAGAGATTATTGGGAAGAATATATGTTACGCCATATGTATATCTTGATCTTCCCATGGGATGGTTTTATCCCACCAGAGTTTGGGAAGGATGCAGGAAGTGACCCCACCCACTTTAGTTCTTGAATGAATTAAAATTCAGTAGTGTAAGCTCCATGCGTTGAGTTGCAGATTGTGAACATTTGGAAACTGGTATTTTTTTCCTCTCTGAATTGCCTTCTGTTTAGACAGGGTTTAGTAAAACCAGCAGCTGAACCAAGGAAAATTTGACCATATTTAGAATGGAGGAGCCATACACCTTAATGAATCAAAATGCGTGAAGCAGGCCAAGTAATTCAAACCCACCCACCACAGAAAGGCAGAAAGGCAGAGCTTTCCAATCTGTTCCCAGCTCCCCTGAGTGATCTCTAGGGCCTCTCCTTCAACCATCTCTCTTGCTTCCCGGATTCGGTTCCCCCAGCTGAACTGAGTTAGGTTTGTTACAGCATCTCTGAGCTGCTGTGATGCAGAGCCTGATTCTCCCTTCTTCTTCGAGGCAGATCAATGTTTCATTTCGCAGTGAAGAGGGAGGGAAGTAGCACGTTGCAGTCCCCTCTCTGCCCGGCCACATCCTTGGAGCATTTGCAGACGGAGTGGACGTGCCCAGAAGCAGCCCGCTGTGGGGCCCACAGCCTTTGTGTGCAGGAAAAATTCTCCCTGGGAACACAGGAGACTGGAGGTCCCACCCTGGTCCCTCCGCCCTGTGCTTCCTGGACTTCTCAATGGAGGGAGAGTGTGTGACCTGGGGGGCAGCCCCTAGTCTCCACACCCACCTCCCTTCTCATAGCTCTGTGGCAGAGGCTTTCCTGCCTTCTCCGGGCTGGGCAAGCACAATCAAGTTTTTTAGGATATGGGTATGGTACATAGGGTAGTCTCCCATACCCGTATCCTAGGCCTGGATGTGGACATTTGGAAAGTGGATTAGGGAGAAACCTCAGCTTGACCTTTCTATATAATTTTTTCTTTTTGAAGAAGGAATCAGGTTAAAATAACCATGACATCCTTAACTCACAGAAGTAGCACTCAAAAGAATGAAAACAACTGAAGCGTGCTGCGGTCCATTGTCCATGTGTCTGGCCGGTGTCTCTTGGGAAAGCCCCCAAGTGCAACCCTGGGCCCTAACGATCACCACAGCACCCTGAGGTGTCATCTTACCCATTGTGTGGCCTTGTTCACTTTACAAAGTGCTTTCTTAGATCACTTCTCACTTAATCAGGACTATTGAATATCCAGCAGGCTGGCACAATGTGATGTATTTTTTTTCTTTCTTACCAAAAAGGTGCAGGCCGGACTGGGCATAGAACTTTGGGTTCAGGGGCCATGATTGTACGATGGCGCTGCATCTCAAGATGTGGTTGATCAGGAACAGCTTTGAAAAGGCTGCTCATGAGTTCTTCGCAGGGTTTGGCTTTTATAAGAAGAGCACTTTGCATAAGGAGGCCTGGACTTGGACACAGGCGCAGTGACTTCGTGGGTCTGTGTCTCCGGGGTGGGCTGTCCTATCTGTGGCTCAGTGGCTTTTCTCAGGTATTTGAGGACAGTCAGTGAAGGGTCATGCCAGGATGTGGGCAGGGATTGAAGAACCGGATCTGAGTATTCTACCCAGTTCCTCCTGAGGCCCAAGAGGAGATGGGCTTGCCTAATGTAGAATCAGCCAATCTAGATTTGGAAAGCCCAGAAAAATCCATCCTGTGGGTCCTCGCCCTGCTCTGATCACACCCACCACCATCCTAAGGTCTCTGGGGTTAGCAGTGGGACTGGGTGGAGAACCCCAGGATTCCTGGTGCCCAGAACACAACTCCTTGTCAAGCAAGGCTGAGGTGGACGTCAGGAGTCTGATGGGTTGGAAGACAAAAGGCACTGCTGGAAGGTCAGGAGGGACAAAGGTCCAAAGTGAGAAGGTTGGAGAGTTCAGGTGCTTAGTGGCTGGAGGAGTGTGCCTGATCCTCTTACATTTCCGCGTGGGCCTCAGGCCTGTGCACGGAGGAGCATGCGTGCTCCTCTTCCCTCAGCACACCATCATTAGCACATAGAGTAGCTGGCATAGGGCTGGTATTGAGGGCACTGAGAGGAATAAACTCATCTTGATGCTGAATAAACTGTGTGATGAACAAATAAATTTTGTGATGGGGAGAGGATATCATTTATCTTTACCTGCAAAGTCACCTGGACAGAGAAGCTGAGGAAGGGGTTCTGGGAGGCTGTGGAAGGCTTGGAATGTGAAAGTGTCTAATCCAGTCATACCAGTTGGGCCTTCCTAGACTAGAGTTGCCACTAATGCCCCCCAAAGTGTGTGTGGTGGGATGGGGTGGGGGTGGAAGCATTAGGACTGGATCCTATCCAAGTTGGAGTTAATTACAGTCATATAAGTTTCTGGAAGGTCGGACATGGCCTGTTCTCTAATCTGGAGTTATGGATACTAGCCAGGAGCCCCATGTGGTTTGATTCCTTGCTCTAGAGCACCCTGAGAAGGCAAATATAGACCCTGGGATTTCAGAAATGTCAAAGCCAGTGGGATGGTGCCTGCTTCCTGTGTGTCCCTGGCCCTCAGACCTCTGATGGGGTGTCCAGGGAAGACAGGGCCTGAGGCAGGGGTCCTGGTAAAAGGGTTTCACCTTGCAGGCCTGTTGCCTGGGGCTAGGAGTAGGGTACTCTCAGCTCCCAGTGTGGCAATGGCCACCTCAGAAACCCTGGGTCCTGCTCCTTGCATAGAACTTGCCAGCACAGTTTGGGGATGAGGTGGGGAAAGACAAGTTTTCATATCTACTATTTTTGGAGTCCCTGTCACAAAAGAGACTTGAAACTATTTTCTTTAAAATATGAGTGATTCCCACATAATTCCTATTCATGTCATAAATTTATGAGGCTGAACTGGTGTGTCCTGCACTGTAGTTCCATTCAGCTCATGGGGTCTGAATTTCCTTTGTATGTTTCATTTGTTTGAGAGTTACAGCTGGGTATTTAACCCCCAGAGTCAGTGGCATGGATATACTTTTTGCCAGAACTTCCAGATTTAATAGAACTGTTCGTTCAGGTTGGGACATTTGATCTTCTTGCTATTGTGCTATTTGATGTAGGATTTATTATTTTTATTTCTTGCCATCATACAGTTTGATGCAAGATCTCTTTATGACTTTGCATACGCCCCACTCCCAACCCTGGTGCAAGATTTTGCAGAGAACAAGCAAGTTCCGTTCGTCATTGGCTTGCTTTCTGGCAGGCCTGTGAGTTCTCCTTGTAATAACAGGACAAGGCGGGAGGAACTGATTTAGCCCTCGCATGGAAGAGGAGTAACTCCACTGACATTCCGTTGTAATTTAGCAGTGGTTAATGGCCACTTACTGGAAAATGTTACCAGGCTCTGCGGTGAGTGTTGTTAGAAACTGAATTACTCTGTATATTTCCCCAGGGTCCTTTCCCCCTTCTCCTCTAGTAGACTCTCTGAACTGCAGGAAGTGGCATATGTTGCAATCACAGCTTTGTTGTTCTTTTGTATTATTTATTTTGTGTTTCAAAATTAAGTACATCGCCTTTAATGGTACCAGAGACTTGCCAAGAGCCCAGGGAGTGGCATGGGGTTCCCTGGGTTATTTTGCTGGTGCCCAGGGATGGCTGCCAGCCTGTGACCAGCAATGTCAGTTTCACACGTAATTAATTTGAGTCAGCTGAGCTGAACATCACTCCATCTCTGTCTTTACCAATGTAATTATTTTAAACAGCTGGTCACTTCCCGAATTTTGTGTAATCACTCACTTTGCAAAACCTTTGCTAGGCCAAAGAGGTGAAAGAATGTGAGTATCTGAGTCCCAGCTTGGATAGAATCCTGGCTTTGCCATTTACTAGCTGTGTGACCTTGAACAATTCGCTTAACCTTTCTGAGCCTCTAGAGTTTTACCTGTTAACAAATGGCAATATGGGTTCCCAGGGATGAGGGATCAATGAAATGATGTGAGTGGGGGCAGCTAACGCAGTGCTTAGAACATGCCAAACCCTCTTCCTTGCCAACGTCAAAATAAAACAGCAGCAATAGAACACCCCCTTTGTCAGATCGGAGTGTTGGAACTGAGGGAGTGGTGGAGGCAGAGAACTTATCCATTAGTTTCCTTTTGACCTGGAGAGATCTCCTCTTTTCCTTCCACACAAGGAAGATGAAGGAGTCAGTGAGTAGCATCACCATACGTCATCAGTGATAGCGTAACTGTGTGCTGGGGCAGGTCCAGCGGCATCCCCTCTTCCTGCAGCCATGGGCTTTGATGGCTGGCTTCTGGTTGAATGGTAGACAGCATATTGCCTCCAGCTGTACGGAGTGTCTTTTTGGGAGGCTTGATCGTCTTCCAGGGGACTCCACACTGGGATGGCCACATCATTCCATTTCTGGGTCATGTTTTCAGCTCCTCCTTCCTACTGGGGCTGTCCATCCTTCCTGAAGTAAATGAAATAATTGTCACCAGCCTCCCACTTAATTACCACGGCTGCTGCTCCTCTTTCCCTACGTGCATGCAGGAAGTTCGCTGGGGCATTTGGCAGTCTCACAATCCGATGGCACCAGAGCCTGGATTTTTGAGGTCTGGTGGATTCCTGAGACTGTCCTTCCACGCCCCAAGTCTGGATGGCGTCCCTGGGCCCAGCCCGCAGCAGCACATGGGGAAGTGGCCAGCACGCTCGGCTGCTCCACACACGACTGGCACACACTGACGAGGCTGTGGTTTGCTTCTCTTCCCCTCCCTCCCCCTCTAGAGTACAAGAAGAAGTACGGAGAGGAACACGGCTCCTGCCAGGCTGGGATAGCAGGTTTCTTCACCGAGGTGGGTGTTGGCTGTTTGGGCATTTCTTCTCTTCTTGGGGTTCATTTCCTTGCTGATTGTGACTGTGATAGCCCCTTGTGATGGGTCTTCCTGTGCCCCCACCTTCCTCAGCCGTGAGGGAGTAGATCCTGGTCCTTACCTCCAGGGAATGTTATCGAAACTGGTGGGGGCACCTGCTGGCCAGAGACCACTGGGAAGAGGGGGTGGGCTGGTTCATTTGGAGGATACCCTTATTTGGACAGTTTCTCTAGGAGTCAGCTGGACTCTGAGACCCGTGGAGGGAATTGATTAAAGGTGGTGTATGTGAGGCAGCGCTCAGTCAAGTTTGTGTCTCGTTGGCAGTTGTGAAGATACATTAAGCATCACCTCCTATCATTCCTCTCTCCTTAGTGGAGAGACTTGATTTTTATGCACGGCTTCAACCATCCCCTTTCCCAAATTCTGAAGGACCGTAGACTTAAATGCGTATGTACCTATGCAGCCATACCATGACCTTTGGCTGGTGCTATGTTTTTAGAGGCTGTTTTCTTATGTGAGTCTTCCCCACTGTAAGTTTACCCTTTGCATCAACTCCTCATTTCTCAAATATTTTTATGAGTGTCTGCCATGTGCAAAGTTTCATGCTAGGATCATCATCCATCTGGTTACTTAGGCCAAAACAAAAAAGTACTTTTTACTTCTAATTCATCTGAAATCCTGTTGTTTTAACCTCCGAAACATATCCCAAATATGGCAGCTTTAATTCCCACCACCATCAGCCTTCTAGAAAAGCTACTGTCATCTCCAGAGGATGTACTGGCCTTGAGTTGATATTCCTGCATCCATTTTTTTTATTGTAGTAAAATACACACAACATAAAATTCACCATTTTAATAGCCGTTTTGAAGCAAACAATTCAGTGGTGTTTAGTATATTCACCGTGTTGTGCAACCATCACCTCTGTCTAGTGGCAGGACGTTTTCATCACCTCAGTCTGCATCCGTTCTCAACCCTCACCTCGAGTTTTCTGCTCACCAGCCTGAGGAATCTTTCAAAATCAAACCCTGCCCTTCTGACTCTGTGACTTGCCATCACATGATGGATGGAAATCCAAACTCTGTGTCTTGGCCCGTGGGCCTGGCTTTCTGACATCCTCTCTCCTTCACTCACTCCAGGACAACCCAGAGCTGCAGCAGGGGATGAGACGTTGAGGGAGAGAAAGGAGCAATAGCACCCAGTGGTTTCCACAGCTTTCTGAAGACCACCCCTTCTGATGAGGAGCAAAACTGCCCACCTTAATTTCTGAAACTGCTATTTAAATTTGAAGAAAAAAAATAGACAGTTGGTAATATAGTGTCTAATCTAGAAAGCAAAATGGAAAAGGTGGAAAAGTCAGAAATTTTATTATCTTTCTCTCTCCAACCAATAAATATGAGATGCTTCCCTCCCAACCTCCCATTCCTTACCTTCAGTAATTCTTACTGTATCCATTCACTGTCGTTTTTATGACAGTCTGCTCCACACAGAGTTCCATGCTAAGCCATGTGGATGGCACCACCAATCTTCCTAGCTGTTCAGGCCAAAAATGAAAAGATTCTTCTCTTACTCACTCTCCTACATCCAAACCATCAGCAGGTCCCACTTTCTATGCCCTTAAAACCTATTGCAAAGACATCCATTCTCTGCACCTCTACCACCACCCCAGATCTAAGGTGCAGATGTCCTCCTCCTGGTCCACTGCAGAGCTGTCCTGACTTCCCGCTTCCTGCCTCGCCTCCCAACAGATTGTTCCCACACAACAGCCATAACCAACTTTTAGAAACAAGGAGAATATTGTGGTGCTCCTTTGCTCAGAACCTTCTGGTGTCTTCTCATCACACTTAGAATAAAATCCACGCTCCTCCCCATGGCCTCCTAAACTTTCCAGCCTCGCGTGTTACCTGGCCTTCCCCGACTCACTGCTTCCAACCACAGAGACTTGCAGCTGCTGCACAAGCATGCCAGACCCCTACTGGCAGCCTTGTACTCGAGGTCCCCACGCGTGGCGTCTTGTGCACAAGTGCACATTTCTTTAGGACAGTTGCATAGTAGAGGTGTTGCTGGGTCAAAAGCTATCCAAAATTTGAATTTTGATACATGCTGGCAAATTGGACTTCATAAATGTTTACCAATTGATGTTCCCCTCAGTTGTGTGTCACTGTCCCTTCGTTCTCTCACCAACACTTTTAATTTTTGTCATTAAAAAAAGATACTTCATTTTAATGTCCTTTTACCTAATTATTAATGCAGTTTAGTGTTGTCCATTTGTATGTATTTTTCTGGAAATTTCCTGTCTATGTTCTTAGTCTGTTCTATTTTTTATAAAATTGTTTTACTGATTTTTAGGAACTTGTATTTTCAACACTAATCTCTTACGTGTTGCGAAGTTTTTTCATCAGTCTTTTATGTTTGCTTATAGTATTTTTATTGTACTGACATTGAACATTTGTATTGGTCAAATCTATCAGTCTTTCTCTTTCTGGATTCTAGACCTCTCTCTTAGGAAGATCATCTCCATCCTAAGAATATGAAATATCCACTTATATTTTCTTCTAGCACTTTTATAGATTAAAAAATACATATGTTTAATCCATCTTGGATTTATTTTTGCAATCCTTATATGGTAAAAACAAACTCCATTGTTTTCCTAACTGTATAGTTGATTGTTCTGATACTGGTTTGTTAAGCAGTTCTTTCTATCCCCAGTGATTTGAAATACCATCCTGCCTTATGCCAAGTTCACTCTCTTCTTTCATCTCAGTAAGCATCTAGATTGTGTAACTTCTATGGCTATTGTTCCTCCAGGAAGGTCTATAAAGTATGACTCAACCAGTAGGCCACAGGGAATCACTGTGAGTTCGCAAGCAGGTGAGGGACGCGGTGGATGGCAGTGCTGTAAGAAAGGCCGTTTGGGCTGCATGTGCCTAGGAATCTGGAAGTGGGAGAGCCTGGAGGGAGGCCAGGAAGGAGGCTGTGGTGGTCTAGCCACAAAGCAACAAGTCAGGCTAGGGGGACGCTTTAGGAATAAAAGTGATGAGGGAAGTTGGAGAATATGAAGGCAGTACCAATGGCTGGGTGGCCAGAGGACTGGTGTAAAGGAAGGAGGCTTTGAGTCAGGGTTCTGGGGAATGGTGGTGCCCTGGTAGTAAGGGGGTTGCACAGGAAAGAATCCACTGGGAGAGGTAAACTCATGGGTCAGATTTAGACATGGGCAGTGTGAGGTGATGGGCAGGACACTCATGGATGTTTTTAGAAGATATTTGCATATAGGGACTGGAGCCCAGTCTGAGTTAGAAACTTAGATTTGGCCATTGCTGATAACTCGCTGAGGGGACTGGGTGTGTTTAGTGTGGGGCCAGCAGGGGTGTGTGTTGGGGGAGGGGTGGAGAGTGCCTCTTTTAGACACTGAGAAGAGAAAGTAGATTCGTCACAGAAATAGGGACTTATCAGAGATGTTGATGGAGAAGAAAGGGAGAGAAAGAGTTCCTAGGGAGGGGATGTCACTGTGGTCTCTCTATGTGGAAAGGCAAGGAAGACAAGAGCATTGGGGCTGGGTGGAAGGAGGGCTCGGTCAGAGGAGCGGGAAGGGCAGGAGTGTGGAGGGGAGACTCAGGTGGCTATGCAAGCTCAAGGTGACTGGGGAGATGAGAGGACATGGAAACTCCAGGCTCTGGGATCCACAGCCCAAAGGAACCATGGTGCGTCAGCATATGCTGGCTGGAGCATCAACAGTGGGGCTGAGGGGCATGGATGGGCAGGGGATGGCAGCAAGTGGGAGGCTCAGTCCTCTGACTCGGTCACGTGGTCTCCTGGCTGCTCTGGGCTTTGGCCTCTGCTTCAGTTCCCAGGCTCTTGGCCTTCCTAAACAGGAGGTCTTTGAACTCGCAGCCTCGCTCGTTTCTGGAACTTCAGCTGTTGGAGGCTGAGCGGGAAATGTGGTCAAAAGGGTCAAGCAGTACTGCCCTCCTCCTCTGCCCTCTGGCTGACCTTGTCACTTGGGCTTGCCTTTGCTGTGGGCTGCGCTGTCCCTGCACAGGGCAGGCAGCTGCCTCCCAAGTTGGACGTGCTTCTATGGCCTTCCGGGCATGGCCATTTTGGCCCAAGGTACGCTGGACCAGGGTGCCTGCTTGACCTGAAGGTCGGTGACCCTGGGGTTATCAAAGCTGTTTGAGTTATGGATACCACATGAGTTTTAGCCCATCATTGAGGATAAAGGGAGAGTTTCCTGGGAACTGCATTTATTTTTGTAGCCTAGGATAACAGAGGTGATAGATACTCCTAGCCAGCAAGAGAAGACCCTGCCAACGGTTGGTGGACCAACCAAGCCAACGTTGGAGCACCACTGTGGAAACCTGGAGACATCTGGGCAGAACTCTGTTCTGCGAGACTTCTGTTGTAGATCCTGATCACTCTTCTGCCCCACTGCTCGCGCCCACTTGGAGTGTGCAGAGAAAAGCCCGCGGCTTCTCTCAGGCATGCCCAGATATCCCTGTACCTCCAGAGGTTCTGCTAATAAATGCATGCTGGGAAAAGGCCCACACTGCTTATGGATGGAATTCCACACGCGTGATTTAGGCAGTGGTGGCCTTTGGCTTGTGGAGAAGCTTGCATTTTTGTGTGTGACATTTGTGTTGGCTGTTCCTGGGTGGTGGAAAGCATGGATAAGGTTTTTCTGGCCCTTGTGAACAGTGCTGAAAGGGCAGAGGTGTCATCTGTAGTGAATGGAAAAAGCAGAATATGAGGCAGTTCGAGGAAGAGGCTATTTCCTGCCCCCCGCCCCCAGCCCTGAGGGTCTCAGGCTTGGTCTCAGTTTATCTGGTTTGTACTGAAGGGAGAAGGGGGCATGAGCCACTGAGAGGAGGCGGGGGGCGGAAAGTGAGGAGTTGGCTTTAAAGGTTTTTGAGGAGAGGGATCACCTTGTCTTATCCTCTTTGTGATGTTTGAGAGAGTGGATGCAGGCATGTGTTAGACATGCATTTCTCAACTTTTATCCTGGATTAATTTAAATCATCAGAAAGCAACATGTCCACTGCCTGGTGTCCTGAAGAGCCTTCCGGATCTCTAGTGATGCTCAGAGCTTTGGCTTATGAAGAGCTACAGGTGGAGAAAGCTCTACACTGTGTATACAGCTGGTACGAAGGATATTGCTCATATGTTCTTCTGTGCCCTGGGTGTTTGGACACTGATTACAAATTCCCTTCTGAGCTCAAGGCCAAGGAAAAAAATCTCTCTCCTCTGCTGACCTGATCATTTGTCTTTCTCACACCCTTTCTAGAATGAACACAGTCCCTTTCACAGAACAGATGAGTATAAGAGGAATGAATGAATAAATGAATGTACTGCCTGTGTTTTCCCAGTGATGAGTCCTGAGTGCCGAAAGTGATGCATTTTTGTAAAACGGTGAGATCCCTCTGAGAGTATCGGCCTTAGCATCAACAGCTTCCTTCAAGGTGGACAGGATCTCAGAACCTTAAAATGAAGTACTCCTCAGCAGTCATTCTTGGTTCACACCTTCCTGAATTATCAAGAACACACCATTTATGCAGGAGTCGGTGGCTTTTCTTCAGTCTGTGCTCACGCCCTACTCTTTGTCAAGGTCCTTTCCCAAATTGACCACAGAGCACATGTTGTTCAAAGCGCTGAAGACCTCGCTGATATCTCCGCTGTCACGCGCTTGCTTGCCCGCCCACCTGCATGCTCTATCCTCTTGTCTCCGATCTTCTCTTCAGATGTTTCTGGCTTTTTCAGACATTTGCTCCCTGGGAATTAAGTGTGACTTTATGAACTGTCATTGGAAACTCAGAATCCTCGTGGCAGATCTAAGCCTCCAGGGACTTGTTGGAAACCAGTAGCTTGTGACAGTGGTGAGGCCGGCTCTGCAGAGAGGCATCAGCCCGGAAGGAGGTTTCTGAAATATAACAGTGTGGGGACTCCAGAGGCCGAGGGAGGGGTGAGTGTGTTTCAGCAATGAGACACGTGTCTGTGATCTCCACAAACTTGTATGACCTGCACTTTTGGGGTTTTGTACAACTGGAGGGTTTACCTCTAAAATCATCTTTATTTTAACTCTTTTGGATAGAATGTTGTTCTAAAACATTTTGTACATTTCCATGTTGCCTTACCCTGAAAATGTCATAACAAAGGGACTTCATTGATCTGTGTATCTGGGGTAGGCTTTCATACTTAATAATAGATGCTTAGTAAATATTAAGGGAAAAATGATTTTGTTAGGAAAATAATTTTTATTTCTTACTGCAGTGTAGATACTTTAGAAAATATAGGTAGTCATAAAGAAAGGATTCCCTGTTGGGGAAGGAAGGGATGAAAGCCTCAGCCAGGGACAGCAATGATGTGAGGCTGCAATGGACACCTGCCTCTCCCTCTCCCCCTGCCCCCACCGCCTCCACACAGTGTGGGCTCCGTTTTAATGCTGGTGTGATGTCATCCTGTGAATGCATTTTGCATTTCCCATAGAAACCCTTCCTCCTCAGGGTTTAATCATTGTGTTTTTCAAAATTCTAGAACAGAGAAAATAAACTTTAAGGACAGAGAGAGATTCCCATAATCCTATCACCCAGTGGAAAAAACCATAAACATTTTGGGGCTTATCCTTCTGGTCTTTGTCTGTCTAGATTTTTTTTTCCTTTCATAAGACACGATGATAGCTTACATGTTGTTTGGTATATTCTTTTTTTTTTTTTAAGATTTTATTTTTCCTTTTTCTCCCCAAAGCCTGGTACATAGTTGTATATTTTTAGTTGTGGGTACTTCTAGTTGTGGTATGTGGGATGACATCTCAGCATGGTCTGACGAGCGGTGCCATGTCCATGGCCAGGATCTGAACCAGCGAAACCTTGGGCCGCCGCAGCAGAGTGCATGAACTTAACCACTCAGCCAAGGGGTCGGCCCCTGGTATATCCTTTTTAACTCAACAGCACTTTGTGACTCTCTCTCAGTGCCATGAGATCTTCTACAGTATTATTATTTTTTTTTGAGGAAGATTAGCCCTGAGCTAACATCTGCCACCAATCCTCCTCTCTTTTTTTTGCTGATGAAGACCGGCCCTGAGCTAACATCCGTGCCCATCTTCCTCTACTCTATATGTGGGACGCCTACCACAGCATGGCATGCCAAGCGGTGCCGTGTCTGCACCTGGGATCCAAACTGGCAAAGCCTGGGCCGCTGAAGTGCAACGTGTGAACTTAAGCGCTGTGCCACTGGGCTGGCCCTTTCTACAGTATTTTTAATGTGGCAGAATTCTATTGAATGGCTGTACCATGATTGAGAATCCTTATTGTGACATGTAAGTCATTTCCAGCTTTTATTAGCACAGTTATGATGCATCTTCTTGTAGGTAAAACCGTGCACATATTTGTGCTGACTTTCTGGGGTAACTGAATCATTTTTGAGCACTAGATTATCTTCAGTTATGGGTTGTTAGCTGGGTCTGTAGCACAAGCATTCCCTCAGGCCTGATGAGGATGCAGGCCCATTTGCCCCTAATCTAAATGCTGGAGACAGCTGTGTCTTTGTGTTGCGGGCGGGGGGCGGGGGGGGGGGGGGGGGTCTGTTTTTAATAGTAGTACTGTGTCTTGCTGTCTGTGGTTTCTTCTCTTTCCAGTCTATGTCCTTCCCCTTAGTGAGCCTCTCTGCCCTCTTGTTTTTGTTCTTTCAAGTTTGCAGTGGGCCACAGTGGCCAGAAAACCCAGCCTCAGAACCATTCCTGAGAAGAGAGTCCTGAGGGAGGACTGGAGGGGATTTCCCTGGAGTGTTAGTGCACAGTTTTTGCAAAGCTAATTCCAGTCACTGTTTCCCTCTTGCTGTGTATGGGGCAGAGGTGGGGTTGCTGGAGAGCAGGACTGGAGGCCAGGCTGGGTGAGATGGTGGTGTCTTTTCATGAGCGTCGTTCCTGGAATTCTGCAGTTTAGGACAATGAGAAATCTTTGCTGTTTGCTTGTTTGATCCTGGTGTAGAGGTGAGGCACTACGTTCAGCCTCACTGTGGGTAGGAGAGGGACCTGGTATGTTGCTCATTCTGTCACCTTGCTCAGTTATCTTCGTCTTTGAGTCCTGATAACCCCATCCGTACCATAGATTCCATAATGCCAGGGAATCTGGTGAAATATTTTATATTGCTCAGCTGAAGAAAATCCTCTGTGAGGGATCTTTAATTCTGGGGTCTTTGCTGTGATTGTGGTTCTCATCACACCGTCTACTCTCCTCTTCAGGTTCCTTCTCTATTTATCTTTGGGTTTCTCTTCTTTAGGAGCTGGTGGTGATGGGCGCCCCGGGGTCATTTTATTGGGCTGGAACGGTCAAAGTGCTGAACCTTACGGACAACACCTATTTCAAATTGAATGATGAAGCGATCATGAACAGACGGTACACGTACCTGGGTAAGTAGCTTGGGGAGATGACAGGTAAGAAAGGGAAAATGGGAGTGATTACCATCAAGCTCACGAATTATTGCTTTGCTAGTGGAAAGAAGAGTTGGTTAGCTTTTACATCTATTGTTCTAATTAGTTACATTTTTAGCCAGGGCACCTTAACATGGAGCCCTGCACACACAAGGTAGTGAGGAGAACAAAGAAGGAGACTGAATTAAAACGATGTGATTTAATTAAAAAGCTGAAATGGAACTTCTAAGGAAGCAAGAATTTTATTTTCTTATTTTAGCAGTTACTCAAGTTCAGATGATCAGATACAAAATGAGTGCAATAGAATCCTAGTTTTCCATGCATTCCTTTGGATGAGGTCTCTGCTTCCTGGTTGCAAAACTGCTTGCAGATAGAGATAACAAGAACTAGAAATGATCATGACAGATGGCAGTCTAATGCTGAAGTTTAATTAAAGGCTCAGAAAATTTTCTCAACCCTTTTAATCTTCTAGAAAGAAGATAGATACAATTTGAGTTAGCAGCCACCAGGCAAGGATGACTCCAGGACAAGACCATGCCTATTTAAGAACAAAGATAGGCTGTCTTCGCTTGTAAACATGACAGTTTTACACGACTCTTTTCTTTAATTCATGTTCTAGATGCTATGACTCTGGACTGAAAATGAAGCTAAATTTAGGAAGGCCTGATGATGAGAAAACAATGCTCGTTCACACTCATTTCATATGGCTTAAATCTGGGGGAGTCCCTGGCCCCCTTTTTGCATAGATGGAGACTCACTTGTGAGATGGTAGTATGGAGCTGTTGACTTGCCTTTTTCCTTCTAACTACAAGTTTTGGTGCAGAGTAGGGACTCAACATATGTTTATTAGATCAGAGAATGAAGAGAAGGCAGAAGAGCCTGGTTTGGGTGCTAGCTTTAGGGTGTAGGATAGATCCTAGGGCCCGTGGCTTCTCCCTGTGGACCAAACAGAGGCTCTTATTGCTGCAGGGGTTGCAAGGGTCATAGAGGCTTTGATATCATCATAATACTCTCAGGTAATGTGAGCCTCCCCGTCTAAAGGAAATCAGCCATGTGGTGAATAGGAATTGATCATGATATGGTGTCATCACAAAACCCACACAGCTTATGATCACAGCACTAGGGTTTGAGGGTGATGACAAGGTTTGGAAAATACATGGCAGCCTGCACAGGGTTTCTGCTGGCCAGAGGATAGCTTTCGGCCTGCCAGCAAGGCTTTCAGAAAGTAGGAGACATTTAGACTAACCTTAGACAACTTTTACTTTTGTTTCCAGATTCCTTTTGCATCCAGATTCTTTGCTCATCTACCCGCCCACCCACCCACTGTCAGCTTTTTTCTGCCTTCTCTTAGGAGAGAGTGTGGCATGATGGTTAACAGTAAGGGCACTGGAGACACACAGATTGGATTTCCTTAGCCATGTTTAGTCCCTCTTTCCGCATCTGTAAAATGGAAGAAATGATCATACCTTCCTCGTAGAGTTGTGAGACGGAGAGATGATGGCATCCAAAAATACATACAAGAATGTTCATAGCAGCTTTACTCATAATAGCCCCCAAATGGGGACAACCAAAATGTCTAGCAACAGGAAAAAAAGTAAAGATACTATGATATATTCTTACAATGGAACATTACTTAACAGTAAAAAGAAACAAACTACTCCTACACTGAACAGTATGGTGAACGTCACAGATGTTAATGTTGAGTGAAGTTCTACACCAGACAAACTTATCATTATACTGATAGAAATCAGAATATTGGCTGCCTGTGGGGGGTACTCACTGGGAGAGGCAATGAGGCTTCTGGGGCAATGGTCGTATGGTTGTATTCACTCTGGGTGGTGATTGTATGGTTATGTACGTGTGTACACATTTGTTAAGTTCTACACTTCAGATGCGTACTTCATGAAAATTATATCTCAAAAAAGAAAAAGAAATTTAGCATAGTGCCTGTCATAAAGAGGACACTCAGAATGTACTCTTTCCTGCCCTGATGGCTTGTGAACATATCTTTTTGTGAGATGAGTCATTTTAGCATGAGAAGACTGACAGCTGCCATTTGTTCCCTGGTAATTTATGTTCCAGGAATAACTGAGTCATAACTGTCCAGCTAAGAAATGCTTCAGAAACTTTTTCCTCTGATGGGTCTTTTTCTTCCCTGCCCTCCTTTCTCAACCTCATCCTTGGTTTCTGCCCATCCTTTACAGGTTATTCAGTTACCGCTGGCCACTTCTCACACACGTCTTCCACCGATGTGGTGGGAGGTGCCCCACAGGACGAAGGCATCGGAAAGGTGAGGAGGAGGGTATGTGGAATAGCCTGGGGTTAGATGGAGGTGGGGAGCATGCTGCCGCTGTTATAGTTTGTCAGCTTACTTTGAACTGAACATTCTGCTGATTGGCCGGAAGGTAGGTGATGAAGTATTGGGGAATCTCCTGTCAGTTTCTTTCCAACCACTTTTGAGAATTTACCTTGAACGCTTAATCAGAGTGTGAATACTACTCCCAGGCCTCTCCATTCTCAGCATATTTTCATCTGAGAGTGTTGTTCACGGCTGACTGTGTGTGTGTGAGAGATGATTAAGACTGACCCCGGGCATCATGGCATCCTCCAAAGGAATGGTATCCAGCCCTATCCAGCTTCAAATCCTCCACTCTCCCAAACCCTTCCCAAGTTTGACTTGCACTTAATGGAGCCAGGTCTCGTCTCAGATATCTTTGGGGCTTTATTAATTTATCTTTGGGCGGAGATTCTATTACTTATTTCACCAATGTTTTAGAATTAAGACTAGTTCAGCCCCAGTGCTGGACTGGGAATACAGTCATGTGCCATATAATGATGTTTTGGTCAACAATGGACCACATATGTGACGGTGGTCCCATAAGATTAGTACCACATAGCCTAGGTGTGTAGTAGGCTCTACCATCTAAATTTGTGTAACTACACTCTGTGATGTTCGCCCAATAATGAAATCACCTAACAATGCATTTCTCAGAATGTATCCCTGTCATTAAGTGATGCATGACTGTATAGGGGTCACTTTCCCCAAAGTATCTGACTACAGTATCCCAGAGACCCCCATGGATCTAGGGCGGTTGAGTGTCTTTGGGAATCATGGCCTCTACAGAGTATGGAGAACTATGCTTGTTGGATCTTTAGCTCCAGGGCACAAGAAATCCAGATTGAGTAGGTCTGGATGAGTTAGTACTCCGCGTTTTTTTTTTTTTTTTTGAGGAAGATTAGCTCTGAGCTAACTACTGCCAGTCCTCCTCTTTTTGCTGAGGAAGACTGGACCTGAGCTAACATCCATGTCCATCTTCCTCTCCTTTACATGTGGGATGCCTACCACAGCATGGCGTGCCAAGTGGTGCCATGTCTGCACCCGGGATCCGAACCTGCGAACCCCGGGCTGCAGAGAAGCGGAACGTGTGAACTTAACCGCTGCGCCACCAGGCCAGCCCCAGGACTCTGCATTTTTTTTTTAATTAATGTTATGATAGATTACAACCTTGTGAGATTTCAGTTGTACATTATTGTTAGTCATGTTGTGGGTACACCACTTCCCCCTTTGTGCCCTCCCCCCACCCCCCTTTCCCTGGTAACCACCGATCAGATCTCCTTGTCAATATATTAACTTCCACCTATGAGTGGAGTCATATAGACTTCGTCTTTCTCTGACTGACTTATTTCGCTTAACATAATACCTTCGAGGTCCATCCACGTTGCTGCGAATGGGCCAATTTTGTCTTTTTTTATGGCTGAGTAGTATTCCATTGTGTATATATACCATATCTTCTTTATCCAATCATCAGTTTCTGGGCATGTAGGTTGGTTCCACGTCTTGGCTATTGTAAATAATGCTGCGATGAACATAGGGGTGCAAGGGACTCTTGGGATTTCTGATTTCAGGTTCTTAGGATAGATACCCAGTAATGGGATGGCTGGGTCATAGGGTATTTCTATTTTTAACTTTTTGAGAAATCTCCATACTGTTTTCCATAGTGGCTGTACCAGTTTGCATTCCCACCAACAGTGTGTGAGGGTTCCTTTTTCTCCACAACCTGTCCAACATTTGTCATTCTTGGTTTTGGATATTTTTGCCAATCTAACGGGTGTAAGGTGATATCTTAGTGTAGTTTTGATTTGCATTTCCCTGATGATTAGCGATGATGAACATCTTTTCATGTGTCTATTGGCCATATTCATATCTTCTTTTGAGAAATGTCTGTTCATGTCCTCTGCCCATTTTTTGATCGGGTTGTTTGTTTTTTTGTTGTTAAGCCGTGTGAGTTCTTTGTATATTATGGAGATTAACCCTTTGTCGGATAAGTGGCTTGTAAATATTTATTCCCAATTAGCTGTTTTTTGTTTCAATCCTGTTTTCCCTTGCCTTAAAGAAGCTCTTTAGTCTGATGAAGTCCCATTTGTTTATTCTTTCTATTGTTTCCCTCAACTGAGGAGTTATAGTGTCCAAAAAGATTCTTTTGAAACTGATGTCAAAGAGTGTACTGCCTATATTCTCTTCCAGAAGACTTATTGTTTCAGGCCTAATCTTTAGGTCTTTGATCCCTTTTGAGTTTATTTTGGTGTGTGGTGAAAAAGAATGGTAAATTTTCAATCTTTTGCATGTGGCTGTCCAGTTTTCCCAGCACCATTTGTTGAAGAGACTTTCTTTTCTCCATTGTAGGCCCTCTGCTCCTTTGTCGAAGATTAGCTCTCCATAGATGTGTGGTTTTATCTCTGGGCTTTCAATTCTGTTCCATTGATCTGTGGACCTGTTTTTGTACCAGTACCATGCTGTTTTGATCACTGTAGCTTTGTAGTATGTTTTGAAATCGGGGATTGTGATTCCGCCGGCTTTGTTTTTCTTGCTCAGCATTGCTTTAGCAATTCGTGGTCTTTTGTTGCCCCATATGAATTTTAGGATTGTTTGTTCAATTTCTGTGAAGAATGTTCTTGGGATTCTGATTGGGATAGCATTGAATCTGTAGATTGCTTTAGGTAGTATGGACATTTTAACTATGTTTATTCTTCCAATCCATGTGCATGGAATGTCTTTCCATCTCTTTATGTCGTCGTCAATTTCTTTCAAGAAAGTCTTGTAGTTTTCATTGTATAGATCCTTCACTTCCTTGGTTAAGTTTATCCCAAGGTATTTTATTCTTTTTGTTGCGATTGTGAATGGGATTGAGTTCTTGAGTTCTTTTTCTGTTAGTTCATTGTTAGTGTATAGAAATGCTACTGATTTATGTATGTTGATTTTATACCCTGCTACTTTGCTGTAGTTGTTGATTATTTCTAATAGTTTTTCTATGGATTCTTTGGGGTTTTCTATATATAAGATCATGTCGTCTGCAAACAGCGAGAGTTTTACTTCTTCATTACCTATTTGGATTCCTTTTATTTCTTTTTCCTGCCGAATTGCTCTGGCCAACACCTCCAGTACTATGTTGAATAGGAGTGGTGAAAGTGGGCACCCTTGTCTTGTTCCTGTCCTCAGAGGGATGGCTTTCAGTTTTTGTCCATTGAGTATGATGTTGGCTGTGGGTCTGTCATATATGGCCTTTATTATGTTGAGGTACTTTCCTTCTATACCCATTTTATTGAGGGTTTTTATCATAAATGGGTGTTGGATCTTGTCGAATGCTTTCTCTGCATCTATTGAGATGATCATATGGTTTTTGTTTTTCATTTTGTTGATGTAGTGTATCATGTTGATTGACTTGCGGATGTTGAACCATCCCTGTGTCCCTGGTATAAATCCCACTTGATCATGGTGTATAATCTTTTTGATGTATTGCTGTATTCGGTTTGCCAGAATTTTGTTGAGGATTTTTGCATCTATGTTCATCAGTGATATCGGCCTGTAGTTCTCCTTCTTTGTGTTGTCCTTGTCAGGTTTGGGGATCAGAGTGATGTTGGCTTCATAGAATGTGTTAGGGAGTACTCCATCTTTCTCAATTTTCTGGAATAGTTTGAGAAGAATAGGTATTAAGTCTTCTTTGAATGTTTGGTAGAATTCTCCAGAGAAGCCGTCTAGTCCTGGACTCTTATTTTTGGGGAGGTTTTGATTACCGTTTCTATTTCCTTACTTGTGATTGGCCAGGACTCTGCATTTTTAACCAGCTTCATAGGTTGTCTTATAGGAAAGGCTAAACAGAGGAATGCTCTTTGGATCTGAGCTCATAGGGGTGGACCTATGATAGAATCTGGCCATATCTCTGGGGGCTTGGAGAAATGGCATCTAGAGAGGCCCAGATGGGCTGAGACCACTGTTAATTGGAGCCTTCAGCCAGGATGTCAGTATGATATGCTGATTAGGCTTGACTGTGATACATTCATGACGGCTGTTTTCCTGGATCGTCCTGGGCAGGAGTTGGAAGCCATGTTTCTGGAGCATGTGCCTCCCTCCCCGCTAACACTGATGCTATGGAGAAAGGTTCTTTGAAAATGAAACCAGATAAAATCCCAGAGCACTGAGTTGGGGGGAGGCATGCAGATGAGCTCTGATAACTTCAAGAAAGAGGTGGATCTTTCTGAGTCACATGAATTTCTCTAGATGGTGGAAGGAAAAAGCACCAAGAGCTGTTCCCACATTGATAATGTCTTTTAGGGAGGATCTGCACACAGCGGGGCATCTCTGTAGTGTTGGTAACAATGCTCAGCTCCCAGCACGGTGATGCGGATGCCTTGAATTCGTGCTGATGAGAGCAGCTTTCTTTTCTCACCAGTTGCAGAAAACTTGATCTAATTTTATAGATTTCTCTTCAGGTGGTTGTGATAACTGCATAGTCCCTGTCAAGTTTTTAAGTTGAGAATTGTATTTATGATAGAGCCAGACAGAGTAAATCCTGGATCCAGTTATCAAAAAAGAACATGAAAATGCTTTTCAGTTGGACCACATGAAAGGCACTGGGGAAACTGGTCACAGTTGACAAAGTTGCCGACTGTTCCACATTCCTAGGGATGGGAGCTGGTACAGACTTGATTTCCAAGAGCCCCAAAATGGATCTCTGGCCTTCAGGGTTTGGGTGGTTATTCATTTTTGGTGTCAGAGCTTGAAAGCGTTCACACTAAGATGGCAGTTCCTTACCCCATGGGAGAGTCCTCTGCTCTGGTTCTCATGGGACACTCTTCGCATAAAATGAAGCTTGAAAAAGAACTTCCATAGTCATGTCGCTTAGAAGTTCCACATCAACGATCCTCCTTGTGGTGGAGATTCATGGTGTAAATGTACATAATAAAGGCTCTGAAAAGTCCTCTGGAAAAGGAATTTATTTAATGTTGACTCCTAGCATTTCCCAAACTAAACTCATATTTGCCCAAGCAGGTCTCATGGCACTAATGTTCTGTGGAATCACTTTGGAAAACTGCTTTGTCTAAAATTCTCACCTCCATCCCTCTGTCTCATATTGTGATACCTGCTAAAGCTCTAATAGGAATGAAGGAAATGTTTTAAGGAAGGAAATACTTACTCCAGGAGTTCACTTGTTTACTAGTAATTTGGAAGCTCCTTGGGTCTTATTGTACATGGCTTCTACAAACAATGTGGTTCAGGAGCAGTGGAGGTGATTTCTGCCTCAGGGTTGAAGGACACTTTCTTTGTAAAACTGGTAAAATGTGAGCTATGCCGACTTCTTTATTATCAGTTATTGGGAGCGCACCTGCCATGCGTCTGGTGGCACATTTAAATAGGACTTTTAGGAGGATGCTGATAAGTATCTTTGGTGATTGCTTCCATCTTAATGAACTTTTCTTTTTTCATTCCATAGGTTTATATTTTTAGAGCTGACCGAAGATCAGGCACCTTAATTAAGATTTTTCAGGCATCAGGTAAAAAGGTGAGATTTTTGGTATAACTGTGTTTTTGTTGTTGTTTGAGAGATGTCATCAAGTGGGAATCAGTTCTTACTCTTTAGAAGATTGGTTTAAAGGCCCCATCTCTGCCCTACATTTATATGGTGCTTCCATCTGCATGTTGGTGCCTTGAGCTTCTCAACATTGTGTGTAACCTGCATGTTCACAGGATGCATGCTTGCTGTAGGAGACATGTAGCGAGACAAGTTTGTACGTAGCCAAGTTACAGCACAGAGATTTAGAAGGTTGTCCATAGTTCAGACATGGTCATCAAAATTATCGCATGCTCTTTCTCTCTGCCCTTCTCTACCTCTGTGCCTCTTGGTGCCTCTCTGTCTGTCTTTCATACATATACATCTATACCTCCAGAGAGAGCAGGTCCTGTTGACTACAGGTAGCAAACCGTGGTATATGATTGATTACTTTCCAAGGAGGCACTTGGACAAATGGTTCTCATTCTCCCTATTTCACCAAATCAGTGCTGCCCTCTCCTCCTTGCACCCTGAGCCCTCTGGCTCTATTGCCTTGGGGACTGTTGGCACACAAAGAAAAACCAAACAAAAATCACCCAGTTCCTTTTAGAACCTTGGAATAGAAATAGCTTGGGAAGGCTGCCCTGAAATTAGTCCTGGGCAGGGTTTATCTGCCTGTGTCATCTTGTCCTCACCCTGTTGCTAATCCTAATTCCTGCAAGTTTCCATTATACTGCACCATAGTCTGAAATTAAGCCAAGTAGAGATGCCTTTGATTAATAAGCAACGTCTTTCACGGGCTTATCAGTCATGCACACCTTAGTGTGACTTAGATCAGCAGGATTGTTTAGCAAAATAGGCTGCTCTAAGGGGACACAAGTTTGGGCTGGGAGGTAAGCGGGTAGTTTGGAGGCTGGTCTTGCTGGAGGCCTTAGTGAGCTCTGCAAAGAAGTACAGGATGCCTGGGACTTGGGAGGGAGGTTCTAGGAGATAGAATGTCAGAAGGTGATTTTACCTCCTACAACTCCAATAAAAGGGAGAGAAAGTGATTGTTTCCTTTCTGGGTGGGCCAGGTGCCCCAGTTCAGGTCCTGCGGTGAGTTAGACCTGCTGTACATCAGCCTGGCCTCATGACATATTCTTCTGCTGGTGAATCCTCTTCTAAGTTCCAAAAATCCCACTCACAAGTAGAACTTATTCCAATTTTAACAACCTTAATATGTATACTTAGTATATAGTTGTCATAATCTTTTCAATAAAAAACAGCTTTGCCAAACTCGGTTTTGTAAAGTTTTCTCTGAGAGCAGCTCTGCTTTTGCCCTGAGAACTGTGCTGGCCTATGTTATTTTAACATTTCCAAAACCGCAGAGCAGCAACACTGGAAAATGACTGTGAGCAATTCTGCAAAAAAGGTTTTCCAAGCACCCCTAAAGTTAGAAAAGAAATAACTCGTGCCATTTGTGATAAAAGGAGTCCCAAAGAGCAAGTAGGGTGTGAACGCTGCTAAGCCTAACATTTTAGATCTTTCTCCAAAAGACAGTAAATGGGTGAGTGTGGAAAACCCAAACCCCCAATGCTCCCCTTCCAATGTCCTTGGGCTCTGAAAGCATAAAATTAAAGGATTCTTCCCCCCCCCCCCCAGATTTATTGGGATATAATTGACATCTAACCTCGTGTAAGTTTAACGTGTGCAACATGATAATTTGATACACATGTATTTTGTAAAATGATTACCATGTTAAGGTTAGTTAACACATCCATCACTTCACATAACTGTTATTTTTAAAGGACTCTTTCAGGTGATTTGTGGAGCTTAAACACGCCTATCACCCTGTTTTCAGAGTATTTTCATGTTTAACAGTAGCTGTGCCTCCCCACCTGCTTCTTCTGTCCTCCACTCCCTGCTTCCTATGCCCAGGACAGACCCAGTTAATGCCTCTTGTCCTGGCATGATTAACAATCTAATTGTGCCCTCTCTCCTTCGCAGAAACCCCCTGGTTTGGATGATAACTTACACTCATCTGTGATGGTCGTGGTCAGATTTTGGGGAGTAGATTTGAGAGTAGGTCATGTGCAAGGTGAACATTTGAGAACCTATTGTCCAAACTTCCTGGACTTGATGACGTGGAGCTCCAGGACAGACACTGGCATGTCTGCTTGAATGTCATTATGACCTGTCGTGGCTGCCTGAGGAGGGGACTAAAGACCCAGGTGTTCCACCTCCCAGCTCCGGAGCTGGGCTGCTTTTTATTTTCTTTAAGACTCTTCCTGGCCTTACCTTGCCCTCTTCCAGAGTTACTCCTTCCTTCTGCCACTCACTCTTGCCCTCTTGTTTCATTGTCTTCTAGCTTTACACCCGTCATCTTCTTTCTAATTTTGAAACAGACTATTACTCTCTTTATACATCTTATTCTTCTTTTTGCCAGAAGAAATGAGAAATTCTTGTCTCTCTGACTTCTCCATTATTTCATAGGGAAAGGAAATGACCCCAGGCTTTCAAAGGATGTCTTTAGCTTTACCCCTGTGTCTAGCCACACACAGAGAGGAGGGTTCTGACTCAGTAAACCACTGATCCACTTCTGCTTTTGTTTGGCCAGAATTTAGTCAGATAGTCTTGTCTCCTGACCTCACCATTAGGAAAAAAAACCCCAAACAGTTCCGGTCTCAATGGGTTGATCTCCATCATGTAGTACTTATGAGAAATCACCAATATGTGTGCAATTCAGATGTTAATATAGACACAGGTCCCCACATTTCCAGGCTGGTGGGAGAGCTCTGATCAAGGAACACTCACCCCAAAGCATGTCATTGCCATATCAAAGTTGTGTTGAGTTAATGGGGTACGAGAAGCGTTTGTATGCCAAAACTTAGATAGGCAACTTCATGTAAAGGATTTCTGGTTGAACACCAATGAAGATGCCAAGTTAAATAGCCCATTGGAACGAAACAAATTGTTCCCCTGGGGCTCAGCCAGAGAGAACAGCCACAGCTTCGTCTTTGGGGCCTTGCCTGGGTCTCACTGGTTTCTTTGACTAAAGTCCAGATAGTAAGATGGACAGGGCCGCTGAATCAATGACTGGCGACTTGGTTCTGTGCCCCCCGTTCCCCAAGATTCTAAATCTTCCCCGTACCCTTCTCTCTTGGGAATGGGTGGTTGTGGGGAATGGTGTGGGTTGGGTGGACATGGCCTTGGCATGTGACAGGGAAGGACTTGGAGTCCTCCTGTCCCAAGGTTATTTGCAGGATCTAGGCTGTAGCACCCTTCACCTCTCTCAAACTCCCCGAGTTAGCTGCCAACAAAGTCTAACAGCAAAAGAAAGTGCTTGTTCATGTCAATAAAACTGGAGTCCTTTTATTCGAAAGGATAGCTTTTAAAGCGTGCGCACACACACACACAAAGAGGTTACAAACTGGCAGCCTTTGGAGAGGATCCAGCCAACAAAAATTTTTGTTTGGCCAGCATGGTATCTTTGTTTATTATTTTTTAATATGAATTAGTTGCCAGCATTTTAAAAATAGGCACTTCAAATAAAATTTTAGATTTTTGGTTTTTCTTTTTTTCTTTTTCTCCCCAAAGCACCAGTACATAGTTGTATATCCTAGTTGTAAATCCTTCTAGTTCTTCTGTGCGGGATGCCACCACCGCATGGTTTGATGAGTGATATGTGGGTCCATGCCCAGGATCCAAACCAGCAAACCCCACGCTGCCAAAGCAGAGCACGTGAACTTGACCACTATGCCGCTGGGCCAGCCCTGGCTTTTCTTGAAAAACGGGAAGGTCAGCCTTCTCTGGGTCAGCCTTCGTCCTGGTAGCAGTTGACTGTAGCTGGGTCAGAGCTGCTCTTTGAGCTGGGTCTATGGACTCCAGTTTGCCATAGTCTCCACCACTGCCCATTTTTTCTCAGAAGGAACAGAAGCCAAGCGTCTCTTGTCACCTTTAAGCCTCCTTGCACTGTTATTTGTTTTTTCTTATACCTGTTATATCACCCGCCTGGATCCCTTTGGCATTTGGGTTTAAGGCCCTTGATTTAAATAATAGATACTGGGTTAAGCTATGATTAGAGAAAAGCCAGTATAACCTGGCTGTGTCCCCTCATCCATCAAGGTGGCTTATGAGTTGTACCTTTTTCTGTCACTTCAGCTCATGCCTTCCTAACCAATCTTTAGTTATGCACAAGACTCAGAGAGGGCAGTCTATTTCCCCACAGAACATTTATTTGCATGCCTGCCTTGTGTTCTGCAGTTTCTTATTCCTACTTGCTTGACTTTGTCAAATGTCTGATATACAAGTCACTTTTATTATGGTTGTAACCTATATTTGCAACCTCAGCTTGCATTTTTAAAAACAGTCGCTCATTCTCCGGGCATTGGTCCCTTTGTTTTCCCCTTGGTAGGGCTCCAGGGAAGAGGGCTCATTAGCTTTGGTCTCGTGTTGACTGGGGGCTCCACGTCACAGCCAGCAGGCCCAGGGAAGTCAGGTTTTTCACTGCTGGCCTGGGCATTCTGGCTTCCCGGGCAGTGCAGCTGTCACAGCCTCTGAGGGGCTGGGGGGCAGGTGTTTCTGAAGCAGTGGGCTGGAGGAGAGTGAGGGCCTCCTGTGTGCGGCAGACACTGAATGCTTTGTTGCAACTCGACTTGGTTGCAGATGGGCTCTTACTTCGGCTCCTCCTTATGCGCAGTTGACCTGAATGCGGACGGCCTCTCTGACCTGCTGGTGGGGGCCCCCATGTTTTCTGAGATCAGGGACGAAGGGCAGGTCACCGTCTACATCAACAGAGGAAATGTGAGTACATTGCTGGGCAGCATGTGGATGGGGTCCGGGAGAGGGGCATTTGCCCGGTGAGAGTGACTGAGCACCCCTCTGGGCCTTGCACCGGGCCTCATTACCCAGAGGAGGTGAGAAGGTGTGCGTCCTGCCTTCAGAAAACTCGATGTTCCTTTAATGGAAAGTTAGATACAGTGTTATGACTGCAAACATATAAGGGTCAAGAAGTCTTAGTGACTATGGTTTGAGTGCTTACTATGTACCAGGAATTGTTCCTCTTGCTTTCTGTGAGTGATTTCAATGTAATGTGCACATGGTATCAGGAGGTCTCCATTTTTTGAGTGAAAAAACTGACACCCAGAGAGGTTAAGTAACCTGCCCCAAATCACACAGCTAAGAAGTGGTGGGGCTGGGATTTGAACCTAGGCGAGCTGGCTCCAGAGCTGGCATGCTTTGTATCTAGGGCATGTTGCCTCCCTGGGAGTATACACGCGTCTGCGTCAGGAAGCAAAGAAGCCTTCTCAGAGGACACAATGGCTGGGAAGAATCTTTATTTATTTATTTTTTTTGAGGAAGATTAGCCCTGAGCTAACTACTGCCAATCCTCCTCTTTTTGCTGAGGAAGACTGGCCCTGAGCTAACATCCATGCCCATCTTCCTCTACTTTATATGTGGGACGCCTGCCATACCATGGCTTGCCAAGCAGTGCCATGTCCGCACCCGGGATCCGAACCAGTGAACCCTGAGCTACTGAGAAGCGGAACGTGCGCACTTAACTGCTGTGCCACTGGGCCGGCCCCTGGGAAGAATCTTGAAGAAGGAGTAAGAGTTAGGCAGACAGGCAGGGGTAGGCTGGGCACTGGGCAATTGGGTTGAGGTGTGAGGCAGTAGGACCGCTTAATTCAGGGTAGTGAGACTAGGGGATTGAGTGGGGGCCAATGCAGTGGAAAGGGGCCATAATCATAATGTCCCTTATTCTGCAGAACCATGGAAAGGAGGTGACTGGGTCAGAAGGATGCCTCTGGCCCTCTGCAGCAGAGTGGAGGGTGGCAGGGTCTGGAGGAGAGCAGTGCATCAGTGGAGGCAGGAGACCGATGAGAAGGCAGAATCTTTTCAGGATCTAGAAGTAAGAGTATTCAACAAGAGGGAAATCATTAAATGAAGAAATTCTGTTACCAACAGCCTTTTAGCTAACACGACAACGTGCCTGTGAGAGTCAGTGACAAAGCAGAATAAAAACTGCAAATGCAAACCACCTTTAAAAATATACAAAATACATAGAGAATATTAATAACAGATCTCTCTGGGTGATGGTGCTTGGGTAGATTTTTAGTTTTATCTTTATCCAAATAACGAGAATGTAAAACTTTCATAATAAAAAAAAAATCACTAAAAGTGTACTTTTGAGCGGTGACCCAGATGCTAGTTATCCCATTTGGGAGGAGGCGGTGGTGATTGACTATGACTAGGTGGGCAGATGCCAGAAAGAGAGGGCAGTCATTTGAAGAGGAGCCAGGGGAGCATTAGAGCCTTGGGCTTTCTTGGGTGTTTGCAAGTTTTGGGAAGGTGGATCTGAAACCTGGGAGGGAGGGTACTTCCTGGTACCTGTTGCAGTGACTCTTGGCATCTTCAAGCCTACTGACATTCTAAGAAGGGGGACCGGGTGGGTGAGGGGAGAAATGAGGTGATCCTTAGGGAGATTAGAACAGCTGGCATTCAGTGGCTGCTGGCCACTCTGTTTGCAGGAGACTGACACATTTGCATGGGTGTTAATCAGGCAATAAGGTGACCAGCCAAGAGCCCCTCGCTGTGTCTAAATCAGGGTGTGGAATCTTGGAGCAGGCCCTCCAGACCTTCTCGGGGCACATTGCACCCACAAACTCCCTACCCCCACCGCCGTTTCCTAATGCCATGTGGTTACCCCAAGTACCAGGGTATTGTTATTTCTGGTGAACCTCATCCTCTTTGATTAATGATTGCAAGGCAGAGTGGAGGAGTAGGAAAAATGATGACTTAAGAGCTAGATGGACGTGTGTTTGAATCTTGGTGTTGCCACTTACTGGCCTTGGTGATGGGGACAAATAGCTTGAAATTGGTGGCTCAGTTTCCTCATCAGTGAAGTGGGGAGAGTCATAAGGTCTTCCTTACGGAGTCCTTGTGAGATTTAAGTGAGGAGATGGCTATTACAGTGCCTGGTACACACAAAGAATCCGTGCTTCCTCCTCCCCACCACACTAATAGGAAGAAATCGACACTTATTTGTGTTGTAGGACGGGGGTGTTCATTGACTTAAGAAACCATCACATCTTTATTGTTCCCAAGTTGCAAGTTTTTTGTGTTTATAATGAAAAAGAAGATTCAGTCGTAACAAAAGCCAGACACTCCCTGGGATGTCTGTGGCTGTACGGTGGGTGCATAGCGCCTCTGCACTGGCACAGATTTAGACACTCTTATGCCGCAAAACATCAGACGGTGTTTTAACACTCTGACATTCACGTGTCAATGATTTGGGGGTAGAGTGGGTATCCTCAAGATGGCTTTCACTGCCACCATCACCATTGACCCCTCCCTCTGTTGGTTGGTGTTTGCTCAGGAAATCCAACCCACACACGATAGTGGACATGGTTGTGTATACACCACCCCCACTCCCTGGCCAAGAACAACTGAGTGTTGGATTTTCTGAGCTAGGACTCCCTCTGTCAAGATTACTAATATGTGCAACTTGCAAAACAGCTTTTTAGACTTGTACTCAAAGGCACAGGAGAGGAAAAATAGAAATATACATTCCCTTTAAAAGCAATTTGGGGAAAAAGTGTTCTGCTATAAGGAAAGCTGAGAGGCTACCGTGGGGACAGATAGGGTGGTTGCTTGGTTTCTAGAGTGTTAAGACAAAAGAGAGGTTTAGTATTGGCCAACATGACCATCTCCTTCCCTCTCAGACGTGTCTCAGGCTGTTGGAGACCCTCCTGCTGC